>NC_083343.1:14940759-15175468 GCF_019175385.1 Lycium barbarum
ATTATATATATAGATTTTAGTTTATGATCATCAAGCAATTCAAGTTAATTAATATCATCCGACCTTACTTTTACGGTTAAGTTATGGATATCGAGTTATATAGATATTGTAATAGATGAATTAGAGTTATATAGATATTCTAATAGATGAATTAGAGTACTGAAAGTTGAAGATAAATATTCAAAACATAAGAGAGATAAAATGTTGAAAAAAAAAAAAAAAAAGCAAACCATCAGGAGACGTGTATGTATTTGCTCCATTTACAATAATTTTCATTGTTATGTCTAATTATCAAACTCAATGCTATGTCATGTGTTGCAGAGATCAAAAAATGTTCTTGGCATTAGACAGTGGTTAGCTTTTGACATGAAGCTATTTCTTTACATGATAAGTATAAAATTGGTTACAATTTGCATAAAATTTATTTTTATAAATGAAATAAGTCTTAATTTTCAATGAATTCATAAATATACTCTATAACTTGAGTCCGCAATTTTTTTAACCCAAAAAGTGTCAAAAGGCACCAAATACCCAAAAAAAAAAAAAAAAAAAAAAATTACCGAAGTAACCTGCGCACTAAATTAGTGTGCAGTAGCTAGGTTTTTTTTTCTCACAATTTTAAAAAGCTCTCAAATTCACGTTTTTTCATACTTTGACGCAAGATTAGTCATATTTCAAAACACCGAAATATTAATATTTTATATAAAAACTTGATATCTTTTTTTGTGGACAATAATGTCGGCTCATTACATCAAGTTTACCTAAATGTTTGAATCTTGTTATGTTTAGGTTTAAGTTTTTTATTTTATAAGGTTTTGTTTCAAGTGTTTTATTTTTTAGTCAAGGCATTACTTTTTTTTCAGGAGGTTCAAATAATTCATTATAATAACCAAATAATACATCATTATTTACAATAACAAAATATTTAAAACAATATATCAAGCGCGGGAGGCTCTTCTATTACGAGACGTAGTTGCACCACCACGGCCTCGTAGGCTACACAAACGCTTATCATGGCCAAACTGCTTACACGTCGAGCACCTTCGAGAGTATGTCCTATCCGGAACACCCATTTGATTGGGAATTCGAGTTCGTGCGTTAACCCAAATTTTACGTATATACTCCTTGTTAGCAACCATTGAAAATGGCTCGTCTGGCCAATAAGTTTGATAACCAAGTGTGTAGAAGCAGCCGTCATATGCTTTAGCGTAACTTTTGACGTCGTATTCTGATGCCACATAACTTGATACCGTTTTTCCCATTGCCTCGAAACACTTGACGGCATGAGAACAAGACATGTGGTATGTTTGCCACTTACCACAACCGCACGTTCTCGTGCCCTCATAAACGGTATGTATGTTTCCTCCCCTACCCTGGTAATAACCTATTCTGATTTCATACATATGTTCAGTCAGGCTATACTCGGTCATCTTGTGCAGCTAACTTTTTTTCTTGTGATGCTCCATCATTTTGAAAGGTTTTGGCATCCATGTCCCCTCATGTGCTAATATGGCTCTGGCTTGCTTGGTTCTTGTCACAAACCGCTCCCAACTTGCATGAAAGTCATTCTTACCATTGCAGTAACGGGTAGTCCCAGAGCAGATTTTAGCAAACCATTGAATGACTCTGAGCTGTTTGTTGTGAGCCTCCCCCATCTCCTACCTTCATCAGCATGTAATGTCCATTTTTCAACTTCGATTTTCTTCAACCAAGTATATCCTTCTGGACTCACTTCCTTGATCGTCTCCATCCTCGCAAGCCATTTTTTTTGTTGATGCTCCATCGCAACAACCCACATCAATTTGTTGAGTGTGCCGTTTCCAAACTTCGTTTGGAAATTTAGCTTGATGTGCCTTAAACAATAGCAATGGTAAGCAAAGAGAGGCTGCCACTCCTCCAAAGTAGTCATGCAGTGCATTATGCCTTGATGTCTATCAAATAGCACGCATATGCCCATAAGATCCTTAATAATATGCTGCCTCAAATGTGTCAAAAACATCCCCGATGTGTCGTTGCTCTCGTTAGAGGTAATTGCGAAAGCAAGAGGAAATATCGACCCATTGGCATCCATTCCTACTGCAATCAATAGCTTGATATCGTATGCCCCATATACATGCGTGTCATCTATGGATATGACTGGCCGCCAATGACCAAAACCATCAATAGATGGTTTGAATGCCCAAAACACATAGTTGAAAATTGTACCGCCCTGAAGCCTTCACTCTACAACAGTTCCTGCATTGAATTTTTGTAGAGCTGCCATATACCTCGGCAACGTCTTGAAAGAGCCCTCCCAATTTCCATTAATCATCTCAAACGCACGCCAACGCCCAAGATATCCCTTTCTCTTGCTTATTGTTTTTTAATATACCTGCTTAACGTTTCTAATGCAATCTTTGATGGGGATCCTGCATAAGTTTAAACAAACAACACTTAGCAATGACAATTTAATTGATGTAAGAATTATATTGAACTAGGTCGAATAGGTTACCATGGGGTTTCAGCAACATCTTTAAGTAGCACTTGAGCAATCATATTTATATCTAAATTAAAATGATCTGCTCGATTCTCTCCCATATCACAAATGTGATGTTTGTGGAATTTTTTGATAACCCACATGCCATCGGGCTTTTCAATTCCCCGAAGCATCCATTGACAGCCTTGATATTGTCGTCTACAAACTAGTCTCCATATTTTTGTGGTTGAATCATCAACCCTATACTCCCTAATTTCCTTGTAACAATAAAATTTTACAACCCTTTGCAATGGTTTTTTTATCCGAACACCATCCCTTTTTCAAGGTAGCAATCATCTTTTATGAGATCGGCCGATTCTTTCCACATTTTTTGATGACATTGATCATCTTCTCTGGTGAAGACAAAGGCATCAGGCCGACCTTGAAGATTGTCTAGATATGGAATATTGTCGGAATGCCACTGCATTGGGCTTTCAAGAGGGCTTTCAGGAGTTGGGTTTTCCGGCAGCGGACTTTGCATCAATGCTATTAAATTTGCTTGCTGCCCACCAGATTGAACATCGACCTCTTCGTCTTCATCATCATCATCATCGGTTTGTTCTGCATTATTCGGTTCGCTATCACTTGATGATGGCTTGTAATAAATTGGACAATCATCACCATCTAAGAAAGGCCACTTCCTACACGAAAAGTAACATATTTTAAATACCAACATCAAATATAAATGGATTATTTAATATCAAGGTGATGAACCTACCGATACTGATCTCTATTATCACGACCCATTTCGGGGTTGCGCGGGTACCTACCTTTCCCACCTCTGTAGGTGAACCCTCTCATTGATTATACATCAATTAAGAAAAGGTGATTCATTTAAATCAATAGATACTTAGAAATCCAGCGGAAACTTCATAATATATGCAATAAACTCAAAACTTAATATAATTACAACGCTGTAACAAATACAGACTCGATCCAACTTCCAATGACCTGGTCTAGACTAGTACAAGAGCGACTAATGATTTCAGATTACCACTACATTCTAAGACTCAATCTCCGTCCCGAAATGAATTAAATGGGAGGAGGCTTTCTAGATAGGCACTGCGTATTTCCACATATGCTTCGATCAATCACCTGAAACAATCTACACCCCAAAAAGGGTGTAGTAAGTGCAATATCAGTACAAACTACGCGTACGGAGTAAGTAGCATAGGCCGACAATGGTTAGTAACACATATCAGTAAAAGAATTCACAGGTAAACATGATAACAACTCAATCAAGTCATACGGCTATCTACCACACACTGTATATCAATATCCTTAAGCATTAATTTCACTCTAATAATTCAGCAATCAAGCTCACAATGATATCGGAACTCACATATCATTAAATCGATCGTTTCAGTCTAGTAGTCAACTCATCATTAAGATACCCGTTATCCTACATCACATAGAGATCAAACATATAATTAATCTTACGGACGATCTATAGGATACCTCAACAAGTTCAATCAATAAATCCAGACCTAGTACACGTCATTGTCTAAGTAAAATATCTAATCTCAAATGTGCCAAGTCTGAGTAAATCAATCTGAATCCAATCATCACAAGTACACACCAAATCATCTCAAACAAGCCATAATGCAATGCAATGCAAGATGTAGTAATGCAATGCAAAGCAAGATGTATGGATGCAATGCCATGCCATGCAAATGAGGTGTACACATATACTCCGGACGAAAATATTGACGTCTCGGGAGCACAACCCAGTGTGACTCGCGAAGTCTGAGTGCCACCCGTCCCGGATCTTTGCCTAACAGACATATGGGACCCTGGCTAATTGCTCACAAGGGGAGTCTCACTGGCACCACTTTGGGGGACTCACGGAGTCCATGCACTAACAATGATTTCGGGATAACATCGGAATCAGCCATGCAACAACGATGCCAGAATATAACCATCGGACATCGGCCTCCTCACAGTCACTCAAAAGAGTTTGCCAAATATCAGTTTCATAAATCAACGATTTCGGAATTGAACCTCAGACATTGGCCTTCTCACAATCACTCAAGTAAAAGAGTTCATCAAATATTAGTTTCATAAAATCAACGATTCCGGAATGGATCTTCGGACATCAACCTTTTCATGATCACTCAAGTAAAAGAGTTTATCAAATATCAAATTCACTCAATCAATGATACCGGATCATCACCGGGTATCGGCCATGCATGAACATGAGAGAATGCGTGCAATGCATATGTCAATCATCAACAATCAGGTTTAATATCACAAGTACCAACAATGGAGTACGCCAACAATGTATCATATCATAATACCAACAGTGGGTATGCCAACTATATATCATATCACAATACCAACGGTGGGTATGCCAATCAACGATACCGGATCATCACCGAGTATCGGCCATGCATCATGAATGAGTGAGGATGTATGCAACGCGTGTATCAATATCAACAACCAAGTTTAATATCACAAGTACCAACAATGAGGTACGCCAACAATGTATCATATCATAATACCAATAATGGGTATGCCAACTATATATCATATCACAATACCAACGGCGGGTATGCCAATAATATATCTGAACTAAGATGGATAACGAGATCTAATCTCTATCAACAACTTATGGCATCGAGCCAACACAAAAGAACTATCAAGCACAACACAACGGGGTGGCTAGTCCCAACATAATCAATCGATATACATTATTACCACTTCCTTAAATCCGCCTATTAGCTTAGAACAAGTAATCTCACCTTACACTCACAATTATTCGTCACAACTCTTTTTAGAACTCAATCACAATCGTTAGTGTATTTTATCCTCCCATTTATCAATTAGGTTCACTATTAATGGTATAACACAAAAATCACATATTACGGGAATTCCTCATCATTATACACAACAATAGGTTTCACCCGCTACTTTTAAGTCCCATATAACCACCGATATTAAAGAAAGATCACATCAAACAACCTAAGGAATCTACAGGCCACAAGCCCGAACACACAAATCACACAACAATACCATCCTAAGATTCCATCCCAAATATCCAATTCCTATACATGCGTTCTACGTTCTTTCTAATACATGAATATATGAAGATAACCAGAGTCTACCGGAAGGGAAGCCATAACCTACCTGGCAGCCGAACAGGTGCCACGAACCCACACGTTGCCTTGTCTTTAGAAGCATCTCCAAATAATCAAAAGTCTATTACATATGAATTCTATGTAAGAAACCATGAATAATGATATCCATATTGGCTACTTTCTATTCGGGTAAAAATCCAACCCTTAATTTAGGAAAAACGGGCCCCATGGGCAAAACGGGGATTTTATGACCAAAATACCAAGTTCAATACTTAAAGGTCAAAACCCATTACTTTAATCATAGGAATACTCAATTAATTCTCAAAATCATCATTTATATGAAAACCCCCCCTAACTTTAGAAGAAACGGTCTCTTGAAAAGGATAAAATGGGAATCTCAAGGCACAAATTCAAGAAAAAAAAATATGAATGATGTTAAATCAATATTAGTAACTCACTCAAACATGATTTGAACCCTTAAAAACTGATTTGGAAACAAACCCCAATTTTGGGTTGAAGAACCTTAGGTTTTGCGTAGAGATTTTTGGAAGAGGAAGGGTTTTACAAAGCCAAAATGATGAATTAATTAATGGAAGATATTAAGAATGATATTTAGACCTTACCCATAGGAAAAATCTTGAGAAATAATCAAGAATCCATTCATCCCCAAGCTTCCAAGAGAGATGGTATTCAAATGAGTTCCAAATCCGACATAGTCTCTATTTTTCCTGGATTTTCGTGCCAAGATGACCTCAAAATGCAGATTGGATGGCACCATTGGCTTCCGCATGAAATTGCCTTGACTTTTGGCTTTTGAATCACCTCATTTGGACTTAAAATGAGGGAGATATTAGGGTTTTAATATTGGACCCGACATCAGTCTTCAGCGGAACCGCTATAGCGGAAACCACTACTGCTACAGCGTCAAACCGTTTCAGCGGTCCTAAGGACGCTGGAGCGGTGACGCTACAGCGGTAAGGGGTCCACTTTAGCAGTCACCAGACACCAGATTCTCCGATTTTTTGGTTTTTCGCCCCGGAACTCCGAAAACTCATCCGGAACCCGATTTTGACAAGCAAATTATGTAGATATAGGTAAAAACGCGCTACAAACTCATTAGTGCACTCGAAATTTCCATCCAAGGTCCCGTCGACCAAGTCAACCCCCGAGCGCCCAAACACCAACTTTCCAACCCGATTTTCTATAATCATCCAAGGTCCGATTTCAACAAACAAAATAGGCACCCACATGTAAAAACACGCTACGAACGCACTCGTGATCTCGAATTTCCCAACGAAGATACCGTTGACTAAGTCAACTCCTAAAAATCAATAACCATTCCCAAACCAAGTCCCAAAATGCACCCGAGTGCATTAGGAGCCGAACCAGTCCCACCAATGCGTCATAAATCAGTCTATGAACCTCTCGGAATCGATGGATCTCCGAATAAGGTTCATTTCTCAGAAGTCGATCTTCGATCAAATGGAGAAGGAAGAAGAACTCACGGTAATGACAAAACAGGTCGTTACATCATATACCAATTGAACAATCGCTCGTCCTCGAGCTAGGAACGAGGACAGGAGAAGGCTTGTGGTAACCAAGGAAATCATTTCACAACCAACACGAAACCTAGTATAGCAAGAACAAACCAAACCACAGCTACTTACCACAAAAGTCAAAATCCTTTTGATATTAGTCGAGAACCCCAAAATCCATGTAACCATACTCGAAATGCTTTTCGCAACGAACCAAAATAACCATAACCATACAAGAACCTTCTGACCCAGAATACCATACCTCTAAAATAAACCACAAACTTCGCACCCATTATTCGAACAATGTCAACCCTCTGACATAACCAAGTCGTAGCACATTCCAAATCGATAAGATATTCTAATCGCGCTAATTCTTTCATCTCATCTAAGTCGTTCATCGAGTCACAACTCCTTAGAAACACACAACACTGGGACCCTGACTTACTCCTTCAAAGGAGAAATCCCAAACCTTCCAGAAAACTATAAACCATTCCATCGAAACTCCTCTTATCCGCAAATTGCTTAGCCTTTTTTTTTTGTTCAGTCTTCTTAACTCTTCAAATCACTTATCTAAGAGTCTACCATCGAACACTGCATAAGGTACACTCTGTCAAACCCAAAGATCATAACAGAGCCCATTATAAACCTAGAGTCCGTTCGAACGTAACCATGCCCATTGCAAACCTTTGCACACACCGAAATAGCTGACCCCAAAGGACTTATGGCCAAGTCTACTATTAACAAATCTCATAAATCAATCATTTCCTAGCGAATCCTCGAATATGATTTCCTTAAGATCCATACATTCCCTCTATGAACTACCACTCGACCTACCTATCTCAATTCAATTCACATCGACCCATAATGAACGCACCTTTTTAGGAATTTTGTCAACAACCACTCAAATGGATTCCCAGATTCGAAGCCAAACTCATTCTTATCGCGTATAGTAAACCATAGTTCATTTCTCTCAATTCTAAAAGCTGATTCTTATCTGAATCATCCTCAAGGCACCTAATGACAAAATCTCGGGAACGCAACCTTTAGTTTCTCAACCGCACCTAATACATATACCTTATGCAACCCGAATTTTTCCGATACTAAGAACATGCAGTCCCATAAATCACTTCTAGTCCATAAAGTCCAAAATTGTTCTATCAATATTACTCATTTATAGACCTCTTAGTACAACTCAGTAGTATTCCTTAGCCGAACTCACCGCTTTCACAGTCTATACAAAAGATCTATCACAAGGGTATCACGACTGATTCACGATTTTTGGTAGAAGTGCTACCTCAAATTCGAACCTATGAATCCTAATCCTCAAAATCAATAATGAGATATCCTATCTCAATCATTCTGTCTTCATAACACATTTAAGCCACTTTCATTACTGCTCAGAAATCATTCAAACCATCAGACTTCCGCTGCGCCACTCTAAGGAACTTTACAATACTAGCCTCAACTGGCTATGCCTCCCACTAGTCCTTTACATACCGCATCACAAATTATGACATAATCATGAACTCATCTACTTCATGCCAGACCACAACGCCATGAAGTCATACTACCCCGCAACCAATCGAAACAATCAAGGTGGTAGACTCATACACATACCCTGTACATTAATGTTTCCTTCAACACATCAAACTTCAAACCCAATCTCCTCTAAGTCCAACTAAGTTCGCATTTGGTCCACAATGACCCACTTATCCTTACCAAGATTCCATCAGTTCATCTCCTTATCTTGAATTTCAAAGATCCACCTACTTGAATAAGTCAAAACCTAATCTCTGATCCACGAATAAGAATACCCTTATCGTCGAACTTAAGCACATCTATCCACATAAACAACTATACCTTGCATCCATAAAATCCTTATCATTTCTTTAATCGCGAATCACTCAACGTACAACCACGGCATACCCAGCTCGAATCATTATACTATAATGCAGAAACCATTCTAATATCAAACACAACCATAATCCACTAAGTTTGCCAGATACCAATTGTTCCCACCTTAGTACTCAAAATTGCCAATCCACCTCTTGTTTATCATAACTCAGTCTCATTTATGCATCAGGTACTAATACCCATTCATCTTAAGAACTCTAATCCTTTATACTATTCTCATCAAGGCCGTCCTTTATGAACTTACTCTCAACTCCTCTCATCTACTACAGACAATCACTATACTCGTCGAATCTCATGATACCTAGTGAACTCACACTCGTTCTTGCATATCAAATCTCAAGAGTTCAACCATTTAGAAACCATTTACCTTCCATAAACTCACTCGTGCTACGCTTACCATCATACCCTTGTCGAAGTTGAAACCTTTTGCCAACAATCAATCCTCTCATAAAGCGAATCCTCCTTACTAAGCCTAATCATACTAACCATTTTCGAGCAACCAACACTTAGAAACACGGCGACCTTTCAACTAATATCACCAACTCTCCAATTCTCAAGGAACCAATACCATGAAACAATCTTAACCACATTTCCTCACTAGAACCACAAACCCAAGCTGACACAAAACTAGACCACACATTTACAATGAGATGATCCCTCTCATACAATACCGCAGCACAACGCACGAAATCCATCACACCAGACTTAGCACGAGTTTCGCCATTCGAGAGAGAATAAGACAAGGAAACACAAATACCAATTGGAATCAACCAAATACCAATTGGACACAAGTATCACTATTGGAAAGAAAGAAGAGAATTTCCTAGATGCCTCATAGCCTTTCGCGGATAGGTACAAACGTCTTCGTACCATTCCACGAGACGCTATTACACATTGCTCTTGTACATAGTAGACCGGCAACCTAAGCTCTGACACCAACTTGTCACGATCCATTTCAGGGTCGCGCGAGTACCTACCTTTCCGACCTCGGTAGGCGAACCCTCTTATTAATTATACATCAATTAAGAAAAAATGATTCATTTAAATCAATAGATACTTAGAAATCCAGCGAAAACTTCATAATATATGCAATAAACTCAAGATTTAATATAATTACAGCGATGTAACAAATACAGACTCGATCCAACTTTCCATGACCTGGTCTAGACTAGTACAAGAGCGACTAATGATTTCAGATTACCACTACATTCTAAGACTCAATCTCCGTCCCGAAATGAAATGGGAGGAGGCCTTCCAGATAGGCACCACGTATTTCCACATATGCTTCGATTAATCACCTGAAACAATCTACACCCTAAAAAGGGTGTAGCAAGTGCAATATCAGTACAAACCACGCGTATTGAGTAAGTATCATAGGCCGACAATGCTTAGTAACACATATCAGTAAAAGAATTCACAGATAAACATGATAACAACTCAATCAAGTCATACGACTATCTACCATACACTGTCTATCAATACCCTTCAGCATTATTTTCACTCCAATAATTCACCAGTCAAGCTCACAATGATATCGGAACTCACATATCATTAAATCGGTTGTTTTAGTCTAGTAGTCAACTCATCATTAAGACACCCATTATCCTACATCACATAGAGACCAAACATATAATTAATCTTACGGACGGTCTATAAGATACCTCAACAAGTTCAATCAACAAATTCATATCCAAGTACACGTCATTGCCTAAGTAAAACATCTAATCCCAAATGTGCCAAGTCTCAATAAATCAATCTGAATCCAATCATCACAAGTACACACCAAATCATCTCAAACAAGCCATAATGCAATGCAATGCAAGATGTATCAATGCAATGCAATGCAAGATGTATGGATGCAAAGCCATGCCATACAAATGAGGTGCACACATGTACTCCAGACGAAAATATCGATGTCTTGGTAGCACAACCTAGTGTGACTCGCGAAGTCTGAGTGTCACCCATCCCGGCCTTTGCCTAACAGACAGACGGGACCGTGGCTAATTGCTCACAGGGGGAGTCTCACCGACACCACTCTGGGGACCCGAGGAGTCCATGCAATAACAACGATTCCGGGATAATATCGGAATCAGACATGCAACAATGATGCCCGAATATAACCATCAGATATCGGCCTCCTCACAGTCACTCAAAAGAGTTTATCAAATATTAGTTTTGCTCAATCAACGATACCGGATCATCACCGGGTATCGGCCATGCATGAATATGAGAGAATGCGTGCAATGCATATGTCAATCATTAACAATCAGGTTTAATATCACAAGTACCAACAATGGGGTACGCCAACAATGTATCACATCATAATACCAACAGTGGGTATGCCAACTATATATCAGATCACAATACCAACGGTGGGTATGCCAATCAACGATACCGAGTATCGACCAGGCATCATGAATGAGTGAGGATATATGAAACGCGTGTATTAACATCAACAACCAAGTTTAATATCACAAGTACCAACAATGGGGTACGCCAACAATGTATCATATCACAATACCAATATTGGGTATGCCAATTATATATCATATCACAATACCAACGGTGGGTATGCCAATAATATATCCGAACTAAGACGGATAACGAGATCTAATCTCTATCAACAACTTATGGCATCGAGCCAACACAAAAGAACTGTCAAGAACAACACAATGGGGTGGCTAGTCCCAACACACAACAGGTCAATCGATATACATTATTACCACTTCCTTAAATCATCCTATTAGTTTAGAACAAGTAATCTCACCTTACACTCACAATTATTCGTCACAACTCTTTTTAGAACTCAATCACAATCGTTGGTGTATTTTATCCTCCCATTTATCAACTAGGTTCACTATTAATGGTATAACACAAAATCACATATTACGGGAATTTCTCATCATTAGACATAACAATAGGTTTCACTCACTACTTCCAAGTCATATATAACCACTGATATTAAAGAAAAACCACATCAAACAACCTAAGGAATCTACAGGCCACAAGCCCGACCACATCACATATTATGGAAGCTATTAAGCATGAGATTTAGACCTTACCCATGGGAACAATCTTGAGAAATAATCAAGAATCCATAAATCCCCAAGCTTCCAAGAGAGAAGGTATCCCAAATGAGGTCCAAATCCGACATAGTCTCTATTTTCCAAATATTTTCGTACCAAAATGACTTCAAAATTCATATTGGATGGTACCATTGGATTCCTCATGAAATTTCCTTGAAATTTGGCTTTTCAATCGCCTCATTTGAACTTAAAATGAAGGAGATATGAGGGTTTTAATATTGCACCCGACATCAGTCTTCAGTGGAACCGCTATAGCGGAAACCACTACCCCTACAGTGGTCAAACCACTGCAGCGGTCCTAAGGACTCTGGAGCGGTGCCACTACAGAGGTAAGGGGTCCTCTGTAGAAGTCACCATACACCAGATGCCCCGATTTTTCGATATTTCGCCCCGGAACTCCAAAAACTCATCCGGAACCCGATTTTGACAAACAAAATATGTAGATATAGGTAAAATCGTGCTACGAACTCATTCGTGCACTCGAAATTTCCATCTGAGGTCCCGTCGACCACGTCAACCCCCAAGCGGCCAACAACCAACTTTCCAACCCGATTTTCGATAATCATCCGAGGTCTGATTTCAACAAACAAAATATGCACCCACATGTAAAAAAAACGTTACAAATGCACCCGTGACCTCGGGTTTCCCAACAGAGATACCTTTGACTAAGTCAACTCCTAAACCTCAATAAACTCTTAAACCTCAATAACCATTCCCAAACCAAGTCTCAAAATGCCCTCGAGTGCATTGGGAGCCGAACCAGTCCCATCAATGCATCATAAATCAGTATATGAACCTCTCAGAATCGATGGATCTCCGAATAAGGTTCATTTCTCAGAAGTCGATCTTCATCAAATGGAGAAGGAAAAAGAACTCACGGTAACGACAAAACAGGTTCTTACATATATTGACATGGTTTAGAGAAATATCATCTCCACCGAACTGAGTGGATTGCCAAAATCATCATTTGGTACCACTGGCGAGTTTTGTGAATAATATTCAACTCCACCAAACTGAGTGTTTTGCCCAATATTACTCATATCAGGTGTGTAACCCTTACAAAGATACCAAAAAAGGATATTTACTAATAAATAAAATAAACATGTGCTACTAACTAAAATAATAATTTAAAAATGAATATTTACCAATTTTCAGTGTTTGTTTGATTAAATTGCTGGCTTAGACTTTCCAGCGGGACTTGACCACTCAAAATGTGTGTATAAGAACTAAAGTCCGCATAAGTGTTATCATGAGTAGGGTGGACTTGAGGTACTTCTCTAGGTATCTTTTCTATATACATTTCAAGAACATAAATGGCGACTACATCCCTTTATTCTTTAGGCGCCCTCAAATACTCCCTTAAAGAGTCATCATCATTGATTTTCCACAAACTATAAAGTACTAAGCCTTGTGAAATGGTGTTTGGATATCTGCCAATTACAGATAATCCATACTCTGTGGGATCAGTTTTTATTTTTTTATGTAGATAAGTGACTAATGTTTCGTAGTTTAAGGTTGTTGGAAATTTTACATGGGCTTTTGGTTTGATACTATAACGAACGATGTTATTGTCATCAAGTATGACTCCATCCCAAAATAGAAACCCTAACGGTTGAAGAAGTAGAAGACATTATTTCTTTAAAGTTTGAATTTTTCAAGAACTTAAACTTATGAAATGGATGAGTTTTTACCTCATCCAACATTCATATTAAATAGGTAAAATATGAGCGCAAAAGTGAACATATAAAAAATGTGGGAACCCTATTGCGCATGAAAATAATACGCAATACTTTTGCGCATGAAAATGTTGCTTAATAGGATATGATTTTTGAAATAATGCAGCATGGTGTTATCAAATCAAGCATAGTGTGTCATAAAAAGCAGACAAATAATGGAGCATTGTGTTGTCACATCAAGTATAGTGTGTCATAAAAAGCCCACAAGCATAGTGTGTCATCTATGGCTTATATATTGCGCATTTAAACGTTGCACAATACAAGTTAGTGTCATAAAAAATGGTCAAATAATGCAGCATTGTGTTGTCACATTAAGCATAGTGTATCATAAAAAGCGGACAAATAATGAAGCATTGTGTTGTCACATCAAGCATAGTGTGTCATAAAAATCGCACAAGCATAGCGTGTCATCTATGGCCGATACATTGCGCATTTAAATGTTGCGCAATACAAGTTAGTGTCATAAAAAGCACTCAAATAATGTAGCATTGTGTTGTCACATCAAGCATAGTGTGTCATAAAAAGCGGACAAATAATGGAGCATCGTGTTGTCACATCAAGCATAGTGTGTCATAAAAAGCCACAAGCATAGTGTGTCATCTATGGCTGATATATTGCGCATTCAAATGTTGCACAATACAAGTTAGTGTCATAAAAAGCGGTCAAATAATGGAGCATTGTATTGTCACATTAAGCATAGTGTGTCATAAAAAGCGCACAAGCATAGTGTGTCATCTATGGCTGATATATTGCGCATTTAAATGTTTCGCAATACAAGTTACTGTCATAAAAAGTGGTCAAATAATGCAGCATTGTGTTGTCACATCAAGCATAGCGTGTCATAAAAAGCGGTCAAATAATGAAGCATTGTGTTGTCACATCAAGCATAGTGTGTCATAAAAAGCGGACACAGTATATTGCGCATTTAAATGTTGCGCAATACAAGTTAGTGTCATAAAAAATGGTCAAATAATGCAGCATTGTGTTGTCATATCAAGCATAGTGTGTCATAAAAAGTGATCAAATAATGAAGCATTGTGTTGTCATATCAAGCATAGTGTGTCATAAAAAGCGGACACACTATATTGCGCATTTAAATGTTGCGCAATACAAGTTAGTGTCATAAAAAGCGGTCAAATAATACAACATTTTGTTCTCACATCAAGCATAGTGCGTCATAAAAAGCGAACACACTATATTGCGCAATACAAGTTAAAGTCATAAAGAGTAGTATATAACATGATTGACGAACAACTAGCATTCACATTAAAACGAGTTATCATGTCATTTTATACCAAATTTGTTGATATTGGTTCTATTACATGTTTTACCCCACAAGACATATTCGAAGTAATAGGTAGGACATGGGAACTAGATGATGATTTTAAATACTCAAATAACCCAAACAACAGATTCAATCGACAATACAATAACATAATGAGAGAGGAGTGAAATTGTCGTGTCAGGGAGGCTGCAACACTTGAACAAAACTTGAGGTCATTAGGGCTTAAACGCCCAAAAAAAAGGTGCTTTGTCAATGCCTCGTGACACTCCACAAGAGTTGAATTTTGCTCTTAATTGTTTTCGCGAAGAGAACAATCGGATGAAAATACATTGCCTAAGGGTAGAATATGGTCAACATGGTTACGTAAGATTTAGATCCAAGTCGGATTCGGGCTGTGAGATGTTCGATGAAGATTATTTTTTTTTTTATAATAAAGTAAGTAGGTAGGGTCATAATGACCACCCCCAAGGGTACTTGGGGGTTTCCATCTCTATAAGTAGCCTTTCATTTGTTATTAGACTACAACATTTTCAATGTCGAGTAGTAGGAATGTAGATTGGTCTTTATTCCTTCCAAACGATTCGAATAGCAGTGGTGATGATAGTTCAAATCATAGCAGCTATTCCAGTGAATCAAGTTTTCTTAATAACAATGATTTCCAACTAGACTATATGAAACCCCACCTTTTTATAGAGCGTAATGATGATTTTAGCAGCGTGAAATATTCAGATCCACAAGAATATTTTTGCGGGTTATGCCGAGAATGGGCACATCGGCATGCCGAGTCAGAACGTCTTATTCGTGACCTAAAAAATCTCAATGCTCAAATCCCAACAAGGTACTCAATCACCATGCCTCGAGTAGGTCCAGAAACTTGTGAGCTTGTCGTACAAAGGATTAGGAAAGAAAACAACAGAATGCTAGCAACACATTGTAGATTTTACATGCTAAAATTGGCCGAAGAACAAGCATTATCAACAAGTAGAGAATTAACATCTATAGAAAAAAGATATGTCTTAAGAAACCCAAAATATTGTTCGGAGGACGATATTGAGGACTTGTATTTTGATGATGATTAGGGGTTATTTTGGTTCACTCTCTTAGATTTTGGGTAATTTAAGTTTCGGACTCGTGCGGTTACTTTGTATTTTTAGTTTATGATGAAGTCACCAATTTGAATATTTTTAGTATGTTTTTAATTTTCTTTGAATGCTATAGTCTATTATTAATTTAAATAATCTTCTTAGAGTTAATAATACATAAAAATTCAACAAAAAAGCAGATAAATTAGTACATAAAGGGTGAGGATTACATAATAAATGAAAATGTGCAACTAGTAAGAACAAAGTACATAAAAATAACAAAATAAATAGAAAATACATAGAAAAACAAAATACATAGAAATATTAAACTTAATAAACCAAATACATAGAAATAATAAACAACAACAAGATAGCACAAATAATCTTCCAAAATTTTTAGTTTTTCGTTCAAAGCATTTTTCTGGTGTTGAGTTTCTCTGAGGTTAGCCTTGAGAAAACTTTGTTTTTCTTTGGATTCTTTTAGCAAGACTTCCAAAAGGTCAATCTTTTCTTTGGCTTCCATAAGCTTAAATTCCAAGTCAAACTTCACGGTATCTCTTAAGATACGTAAAGTTGCGGTATCTCTATCAACATGAGGCATTTTAATCTTCGCCGCCACCATTTTATCCACGGGAATGCTATTTTCCCAATGAAAATGTTTGCAACCGCCCATATCCTATAAACATTACAAGAAAATAAGTTTTTAAACGTATAATATGTAGATAATGTGAAACAAATTCAAACCCTAAAAAAAAGTAAAAATACTTACTTCGGGTACTTTACAACATCAAAAACGACGCCCCGGATTATCTTCGGTCCTTGATGTTTTTAGCTTACAATAACGACCACATTCACAAACATCGGGTTCTATAGCAAAGTTTGATGTTTCAGAGCTTTGAGACATAATTTTGGGGGTGTGTGTGTGTGTGGGGGGGGGGGGGGGGGGGGCTAAAGTATGTTGAAAGAGTGAAATGGAGGAGGTGAAGAAGAGTAGCTTGAAAAATGAAGCTGGGTGGAATTTATTGAATGTCTTATTGCGCACTAAATTAGTGCGCAAATGTTACTTCGGTAACTTTTTTATAGGGGGTATTTTGGTGCCTTTTGACACTTTTTGGGTTAAAAAAGTTGCGGACTCCTATAACTTGGATGAATCAAGTCATATAAAATGATGGTTTAAAAGATAGTGATGAAAAAACATGATCAAATTGTTAGTAACATTTAAGAAAATATGATTAGGTTATGACATAAATTAATATTGAGCAAAGACAGAATAGTAGCCTAACGTAAAGCAGAAACAATGACAGAATAGTCGCCTTTTTTTTTTCCGTGTGTAATAGTTCAGATTGAAATTTCTACTATTAAGAAGAGCCGGTTGGGGCTCACTTTCTCGTCGTCTGTTTCCAATTTAATTAAAAAAAATTGTGGGCCCCACCCATATATATTAAAAACAACAACTAATATAAAAAAACAATTGTGGACCCCATAATTCTAATATATATATATATATATATATATATATACATATATCCGTTCCAATTTAATAAAAAAAAAATTGTGGGCCCCATATATATTAAACAACAACTAATATTAAAAAAATAGTGCAAATTAATAACGTCCAAAAAAAAAAGTGCACCCATATTAAAAAATCAAACAATATTCATGTAATTTCCAAAGTATCTCATTAAATAAATAATGATGGATTCATTGTCACGTGCGTATTCATAGCAAACACTAATATAATAAAGTTTTAAATACGGAGAACAAACTACAATGTTATATTAATTGTGTTTTGAACATATTATTCCATATTGACAAAATCAAGCGATATATATAAAAAAAAAAAAAGTGAATCCCATATTAAAAAAAAAAACAAACAATGTCAAAAAAAAAGTGCAAGAAAAATTGTGGGCCCCATAATTCTAATATATATATATATATATATATATATATATATATATATATATATATATATATGTATATAAAGTTTTAAATACGGAGCACAAACTACAACGTTATATTAATCATGTTTTGAACATAGTATCCCATATTGACTAAATCAAGCAACATATAAAAACAAAATGAATCTCATATTAAAAAAAAACAATGTAAAAAAAAAGTGCAAAAAAAAAATTGTGGGCCCCATAATTCTAATATATATATATATATATATAATGCAAATTAATAATGTCAAAAAAAAGTGCACCCCGTATTAAAAAATCAAACAATATTCATGTAATTTCCAAAGTATCTCATTAAATCAATAACGATGGATTCATTGCCACGTGCGTATTCGTAGCAGACACTAATATAATAAAGTTTTAAATACGGAGCACAAACTACAATATTATATTAATCGTGTTTTGAACATAGTATCCCATATTGACAAAATCAAACAATAGATAAAAAAAAAAAAAAAAAAAAAAAAAAAAAAAAAACTGAACCCCATATTAAAAAAAATATAATGTTAAAAAAAAAGTGATGGCTTTGTATTCGTAGCAAACACTAATATAATAAAGTTTTAGATACGGAGCACAAACTACAATGTTATATTAATCGTGTTTTGAACATAGTATATGTATATATATTATATGCATAAAAATAGTACAAACTAATAATGTCCAAAAACAAAAAAGTGCACCCCATAAAGGGTAGACCTCATACTAAACAACATCAAGCAATATAAAATTAAAAAAAAAAAAAAAAAAAAAAAGTGGAACCCACCATCTCCAAACTCACTGTAAAAAAAAGTGGACATATATATATATATGTGTGCATAAAAATAGTGCAAATTAATAATGTCAAAAAAAAAGTGCGCTCCATATTAAAAAATCAAACAATATTCATGTAATTTTCAAAGTATCTCATTAAGCCAATAAGTAGTCAAACCATACAGTTTTCTTTCTTTTTTTATATTAGCCTGAGATCTAATATAGTTATTAAACTGCTGTATTTGCTATTCCGCCATGTCATTTATTTGTTATGTTCATTAAAATAAATATACTTAAAATATTTATATTTTAAAATAAGATAGAATTTAATTACTTTTTTATTTTTATTCTTACTCTAATAAATGTGAAAAGAGATTAATGTCGTAAACAAAAAAATCAAATGAAGATCAAATAATGAATAAGGTAAATTAGTCAAATTATAATTCTAATCGACGTTTTCTAAAAACCCATGCAAAAGACAACATGACAAGTAAAATGAGCTAAACCGAGAATATTTACCAAAAATTAAAAAATAGTATTTCTTCGTTTAAATAGAAAATCAATTTCTACTTTGTTTCATTTTAAACATGTAAAACTAATTTAATAATTTGAATTAGAATTATCCAAATAAAAATTTTATAAAAAATAATAAGTATTTTACACCTTTAAATTAATCGAATTAAAATTGAAAGTATCAACTGATGCTTAAATATTGTTATTGTTTTATCTCAAAGAGAAAAAAATAGTTTCTTTTTAACAAGTCTTCTCTTTTAAAAATATTAATAAATTTGCCGATTTTGTATTCGTAGCAAACATTAATATAATAAAATTTTAGATACGGAGCACAAACTACAATGTTATATTAATCGTGTTTTGAACATATATATATATATATAATCATTATTCAAAGATAACTACATACACATAAATGCATTATAATCTAAAATATTTGATCCGTACACAGCACGGGCACAGGCCGTCTAGTGTCTATAAGAAAAGCAGGGAGTACTGGAAGAACTTTATAACAGCAAGAAAGAAGCACAAGAAGAACACGAAAATACGGAAGGGATAGAGTTTGGGGCAGAACGTGGGCCTAGGGGTATCAAATTTGACCCAAAAGGTGATGGCCCGCCCAAAATTTTATGGGTTGGGCTTAAGATAATTTTATACTGGGCTGATTTTAGCTCAACCCAACATAACTCATTTTAAAGTGATTTCCAACTTAACCCAATGTTAGCCCAATTCTAGCCTATTTTTAAGATTTACTTAAATTTGGATTTATTGCTTGAGATTTACTTCTTTTTTTTTTTTTTGTATGTACACTTTTCTAGTATCATGTATCTTATAAGTTTGTGGTATGTTTAATATGAAGGGAAATATTTTTCACGAAAATATGTTTAATATGACGGGAAATATTTTTCACAAAAAATCCGCGAAAATAAATTTCAAGAAAAATATTTTTCGCGAAACATGTTTTTCTAGAAAATAGACCATTCAAAAAACCTGGGTCAAGTTGGCGGGTCATGACCCAACCCATTTTTAGCCCATTTCAGCCCAAGTAACTTTTGGGCCAATGTTAGCGCAATCCATTTATTACCTCAACCCATTTTAATTGGACCAATTTCAGCCCAATCCACCCATTTGACACCCCTACGTGGGCCCATCAATTCCACATGTTCCATTAATAGATAGCATGGATTATTAGTGAAATGACAAAAATACCCTCAAATTAAATGTTAAATCCGAGCAGCACACATGTTGACCCCGAGCTGGTCAAGTTTGTGGCTTCTATATAAGAGAAAAAAAATTATAGGTGAAACATGTAACAGGACGTACGTAGTCAATAGCCACGTACGTAGTCAATAGCCAATATTACATACTAGATGATGAAACCACAGGCCCAACACAAAAATAGTATCATACTTTTTTTTTTAGTCTGTCTTAAAAAGAATGATATATTTTTATGTTTAGAAATTATTTAACTTGAAACTTCTCCTTTTATCTTTAATGAAATGATTTAAATCGACACAAATATCTATGACTTCTTTAGCGATTTTTGTGTTTAATTTGAATCGTTATTTGTTTTTTCCTGAATCTCTCTTCTTTAAATTTTCTCTAAGCGTACCTTTACCATTTTTTGAATTATTCTCATAATTTAAATGTCTTTTTTTTTTTTTTTTTTTTTTTTTTGCAATTGTCTCCTATCTTTTAAACTATTAGGGAATTTGTCTATTACAAATTAAAAACTTTATCCTAATAAAATATTTGGATCCTATCATTGTTAAAATATTGAAGCACACTACTAATCATTTCAATTTTTCATATTACTATTATGAGCCTAATTCATTATATTTTTCACAAATTATTGAAAGAAAAAATTCAATCTTTCAAAATAAATATGTTGTACTGTTTATAAGGTATTAGGTTTGTAGGATATTTTGTTTTTAATGAAACATTTATTAAGTCATATAAAGTAAATTGATTCCTCATTTGCTCTAGAAGTTGATCAAATTGACATAAAAAATTGACCTTAAAATAAAATTTGATAAGCAAATATTTGAAATTGGTAAATTAGTGAGGTGATTCTTGTCATTAACATGATTGAGCTATTGGATAGGGTGTAATACAATTTTCTTCATTATAGCTCACTATCGAATTTAGTTTTAAAAAAAGGAATTTGTCTATTACAAATTAAAAACTTAAAAAATGGAAGAAATTCCACGAATTGTCCTTCAAATGGGCTGGTATTTAATTTTTTGCCTGTAATTAATTTTAGGAATAATTTCAATAATATACAATCCAGCATAAAATATTACATCCACGTAGTTATATTTTTAATTTACATCTGTATAGCCAACTTTTTTTACAATAGTGTTTATACACACAATCTACAACATTATACACTTACTGCAAATAATGTGTCGATCTTATATAAAAGTGTATAATAATGTATAAAAGGGCCATTTCGGGTAATACTAAAAATATGAGTCATTTCGGGTAAATATTTTTTCACCCACAACACACATGTGGATCCCTACCTTAATTTTTTTTTTTTTACATGAGTAGGAGGTGGACGACGATACCACCTCCAAACTCATGCTTCTAATATAGTTAAAATAATCACTACAAATATGTATATATCCCGTGGTATCTTGTGTACCTAACAAAATTAGATTGATGATCATGCAAAATCTATATACACTTAATATAATTAAAACAAAGGAAAAGGGTAAAAAAATGTCCTTCTACTTTGGGAAAAGGGCTAAAAATATCCTCCGTTACAAATTTGTGTCAAAAATGCCCCTCCCATCATTAAAGTCTTCAAATATACTCCTGTCTTAACGGAAATCCCCAACACAACCTGATTTCATTTTTAAACCCGCACCATTTAAACCCAACCCAACTACATAAAAAACCCATATGCGACCAATTTGTTCTCGAGTCCTACATTTGGAGCCACTAGGCACAGGAGCGGTTAACCTGTTACGGTTCACTTTTACGCGGGTGCATAAAAGCTACTACGAGGTTGTTGGTGCTCTAATTGGATTTTACTATTTTAGAGTCGCCACGTAATTTATTAAGGGAAATTAGAAAAATCGGGTAAAAGGGTTTATTCAAGCAAGAGAAAAATCCTTTTTAGTAATAGAGTTCGAGGTCAGGGTTCTGGTGATCCCCTAGGGAAGGTTTTAAGCATCCTAATATTAAGGATTCGTAGAATACAGTTAACCTACGAGCTTCAGTGTGTGATTCGTTGTGATTATTTGCTAAGGTGTTTATTTTACTGCTAAACTGTCACGCAAATCATAAATTCAAAATTTTGGCAAAAAGTCCCCTTTAGAAAAGGGGGTTTTGGTTTCAAAAAAATCCGTACAAGTGTTCATCTCACTTTATTGCCGGACCAAGACACACTTGAAATTTTTCCCAAGTAGAGTCACTACTATTTTGGTACTAATAATGTGAGTTTAGTACTTATAGGTTATTAGTATATATATAAAAATATGGAGTATATCTCCTTTTTTGATAAGTGTGTGTCCATTTTGTTAATTGAAGCTCGTACAATGTCAACTCGTATTCATCCAAAGCCATCTTATCCTTAAATTTAGCCCAAGTATAATTCTCTTTATTTTGTCCCCTTAAGTTTTGGGCTTTTGGCCCCAAAGCCTTTCTTTCCTTTCCCAAAATTATTTCAAAACAAAAGTTACTAGTTTCTTTTAAGTTTTCCAGAATCTGAAGTTGTTTTCTAACCATACTTCCAAATTGTTCTATTTTCACAAATAAATCAAATCAGCTTTTTACAGCCCATTTTAATCCAACTTAATATCGAGAGCCCAAAGAGTAAAATTAGTTATAATTTTTTAGAATAAATCCATACATGGGCCGAAGGCCCAAAAGCTAATTTTTCTTCTTATTAATTCGTCTGTCCAGAATTTCACAAAGGGGATAAGCCCAAAATCCATATCTTGAGTTTCAAATCCAAACACTCCATGTTTGTCAAAAGACCGATTTTAAAACTTAAGTAAATACCAATTTCATACTTGAGTTTAAGGATTAGCCAATTTTGGAAAAATATCGTTTGAGGCGACTTACCTATAATACTAAACGCTTTCCTAAGTTCTACATTCATAAGGGGTTCCAATATGCAATTCACAACCAAGAGAGAATCCCAAACTCACAATATGCAATTCAAAATACAAATGGGATATCAAATGGAAGAAATTAACTCTCTTCTCTCACAAAGATGTTCAATTGCACAAGTAGTACCATAAGCTTTCCCTTCATGTATTTCTCCACTAATATAAACACACTTGGTTCAAAATCAATTAGGACTTAAAGGGTTGTAATGTAGGCTTTTGGTTAAGGTAGGGGCATAATTTGAAAATAGTGACTCAAAAACCTCCCTAAGCGCTACAATTTTCAACAATCAAAGCACACTTCCTTTAAAACTTTTCCACCATTTTCTTCATCTTTTCATTTGACCACCTAGTCTTCCCATTATTCACAACTTTTTACTCTTTCTTCATTTTCTTCATTCTTTTTATTGTTGTTTGTTCTTTTTTTTTTCTTCAAAATTTCAAGGAAGACCACTATTTTTTTTTCCTTTTTTCCATTTTCACCTTTCAAGCAACTTCCACATCACATTTTACCAACCATCACCTCCAAACTTAGGCTTTTAGCCTATGTTTGTACTTTCAATGCACTTAAGGAAGTAGGGTAACAAAAGATGGATCTATGAAAAACGGGCCAAAGCTTGTAACATGGTTATCAAAGAAAAGGTTAAAGGCTCAAAAGGAGTTGACTAGGGAAAATATGCAAGGACAGGAAATTTAAGGCACAAAAACGGTCTAAGGAAGGCCTAACATCATTTTTCAAATCAAGTGTAGTCTAGGATTTCGCCTTGAAACTCATTCCAGGCAAGTTCTAGACCACAAATAATGCAGAAGAACTCACAAATAAAACTCACCACACATGACACATGAAAACTCAAGTAGAATATGTATCCAAGAACCAATTGAAAAAAATGAACTCAAAAAGTCACTCATAGCCTAAAGAGACTAATTAGTGAAAGTAAGAGCCAAAAATTGAGTCTAAAAGTCACAACAAGAATCCTTACTTCAATCGTTTTTCTTTTTCAAAAATAAAGAATTCATATGCCAAGGTTTAAATGTGTTGGTACCAAGCAAGCCAAAATTGGCCAAGGAGCAAAAATCACATCCCAAAATCATGCCTACAACTTAACTACAAAAAACTAAAGAAGCTAGTAATAAAAAAAAATTAAGGAAAAAATCATACTAATATAGATGTCAAAAGAAAATACCAAAATAAAATCAATCTACCAAATTATCATCCATCATGACATATCACACACCATCACAAAAATATCTATCAAAATAAAGCTTCCCCCAACTTAAAATTTTGCATTGTCCTTGATGTAACTATATGATTAAAGCAAAAGTTAAGAGAGACTCCCAGAAAAGATGGTGTCACGAATCTCGAGCATAAGAGTGAGGAATCTCTTCCACTTCTCAAACAAGAATTGAAACAGATTGTAGAATTTCATTGAAACAAGAGTTCAAGCAAGTATAACCATCATAACTGAACAAAATACTTTTAAACCAACCCGAACTAACCCACACGCACTTCCACGCATCTCCTAATATTGCCCGGCTACTCAGACTTCACCAACGAATTAATTTTTCTCTCAGACAATCTGTCGAGCAGGTTGTGTGCATCACTTTCACCAAGTTTTTTGTCACAATTAAGAGGTTCAATTACCCTCCCAAAAACATGGGAATTATACTTCAATCAACCACCATTACATATCAATCAACCAATAGCACTAGCATTTCACAATTTCAGCACAAACTCAACACCAAAACGGCCATAGAGCAAAAAAAAAAAGAAAACAATTTTTGTTTTAAAAAAAAAAACAGAGAAGCAGCGAGGGAGAGGAAGAGACAGAGCAGAGGAGAGGAGAAAGGGAAGAAAAGAGAAAAGAAAGAGGACGGGTACTTACCTAGAGCAGTGGTGAAGAGGTGCAGGTCTGATGATGCTTTTGTTTGTTGGAGAATGATATAGGTTGTTTAAGTGTTAAAACAAAGGCTAGAAAATAACCCCTGGAGTGTAAGCTGTTTTCAGTTTTTTTGAGTGTTTGGTTGGCAAGCTTATAAGCCATTTTATGCTTAAAATAAGCCTAAAAAAATAAGTTGGGGGTAACCCAACTTATTTTTTTTTAGCTTATAAGCTGTTTTCAGCTTATAAGCGTTTTTTTTTAAGTTAAGCCAAACGGGCCCATTGCCATGCCAATGACAAATTTTCCACACTTTTTGCACTTCAGTGAAATAGGTGGTTTGCACATGCACATTTTACTTTTTCTTTTTTTAATGCAACTTTTCAACTCCTCTACCCTTTCAAAAGAAGTCCAAAACTTGTGAAACTTGATAGAATAATTTTTTTTAAAAAAATTAAACTTATCTAAAAATTGAAATTTCAAAATTAAATTAAAAATAAAAAAAATATGGGTTGCCTCCCATAGAGCGCCGCCTTTAACGTTGTTTACCAATTTTACCACTTTTCTCTCCACTTGGAGGATATAAATTTTCGGCCCATCTTTGAATCAAGATTATGATGACGCTCATAGGGCGGTAGTAGAAAATCAAAGAGGCCAACTCTCGGGTGTCGCATCTTGCACTTTTTGGCCTTTAGGTGAGGGATGTCATTTTGTCTTCTTGGCATAGCAAACTTCAAAATAAAAACACCTTGGTCTTCATCACCAAATTCCTCCATAGGCTCAGGTGGTTCAATTTCCATATCACCCACCAAGCACAATGTTGCAAAATGGTTAGAATGAGGTCCAATGTGCTCAAATTCCAAACTTGCATGAATTTTGACATCCTCGACCAAACATGAGCTAGAGTCTTCAAAAACTATTTTATGAACTTTTTAATGCAACTCTAGTATCATTTCTTCAAATTTGGCATCATTCACTATTTTTAGGTCGGTTGGTTGGCAATCCACCATTAGCTCTTCAAAATCAATCTTGACCTCTTCTTCACTGAAACCCAACTCAAAACTACTATCCATTGCCCTTTGATATTGAGCATCACATGCTTCAATTTTTGCATTCAAATCGGTTTCCAATTCTCGGATAGCAATTTCAATTAACTCTACTTCTTGACATTGCTCAACATGAATTTTTAAAAATTCTTCCATCATTAGTGAAATGCCTTCACGGTGGTCCCCATAGACTTCAAGTTGTTGAGCTTGATTCATTAGCCAATCTTGGCTCAAAATTTTCACTTTGTTAAGTTTTTCTTCAATGTGAGAGTTGTCCAAAGCTTGTAAAAATTCTCCGATGGTGAAATCCATGTTTTGGATAATTTCATCATCTTCATATTGAACTTACTTCCCACCATTTGGCCACAACTTGCCATATTTTTCATTCCTTCCCATTATGCTATTTATTATTTCCTCAATTTCATCTTTTTGAGAATTGGAGATTTCTTCTTAAAGATTTTCTCTTCTTCTTCAAGTTGAACCACTTTTTCAATTCCACAACTCTCGTCATGGTCACAAGAATTTTCGGGCTCATCTTTTAAACTTGAAATCTCTTCTTCAACCAAATCATTTTGAGGAGTCGACACTTCCATGACAATTGAGGAATTGGCATCCTCAAATGAATCATTCATTCTTTTTATAACTTCTCCATTTTCCAAAATGGATTGTTGGACGAGTTTTCGCTCCTCCTCCATTTTAGCTTCCCGATCTAAGTATGTTTGGAGCATTGCCATGATGCCTTCAAATCCGGCACTTTGTCCTTCACTTGCCATGTCATTGTTCCTATCAAACTCAAAAGCACAACTAGCATTTTCATTAGAACAACTAGGGGGAGGGGGAGCAAAATAATTGGGACAATCACCCAAATGTCCACCTTGACCACCACATATATCGCAAATATTCACATCATAGAATTGAGAAGGTGCACACATGTCTCTCCCGGGAGCATTTTCACAATCTTGCCAAAAGTGGGGTCCTCCACAATATGGACATGGTAACCAAAATATGGGTTGCAACCATCAAATCCGTTTTCATTCCAAGATGCCATACTGATACAAGTAACAAAAATAAAAAACTAACACAAAGAAACTCGAAAAATCACAAACACATATTCCCAAGTTTGGACCAAAGCAAGCAAGCTTAAATTCCAAATACACCAAATTGTTCCCCGGCATCGACGCCAAAATTGATAACGTCCAAATCCACTCCTCAAAGAGAAAGTGTACACGGTTGTATCCAATATAATTTACCCAGCTATGAGTCGGGGTCGAATCCACAGGGAACAATATAAAGGCGATCAAGAAAGTTAAGGAATTAACACCAACTAAGCTAAGCCAAACAATTTTTTCAATATTTGATTTTTATTTATTTAAAAACTAACAAAGACAAAACTAACCTAGAAAGCAAGTAAAATGATCACTAGCCACAAGCTTGGATACAAGGGAAATTACTCTCATGTAACGATCCAATTTATTTTACGATTTTACAACTAAGAGCGAGCTTATGTTAATAGATAATGGTTTCTAAAATCTCATTGAAAGTCTTCCAACCAAATTAATGAATTTCACTCTAAGCTTTTCCAAACCTTAGAGTGTGATATCAAGCACAACTAATTGAATCTCAAGTTAACTTTCCTATTCCTAGCTCAAGTTATTAAATGAGGTTTAAAGCCTCAAATTCTTGTTAACTAATCTTTCCCAACCTCAATTTTTCTCTTCCGAGCTCAAATCGAAGTAAATGGGCGAGTTCTAGGGTTAGCTAATCCCTTAAAAACATTAAAGAACAAGATTAATTAAAGAAACAAAGGCTCACTTCAATAGAAATAAAAATCACTCAATACATAAAAAATAACAAGAGTTTCAATCCAAAACTTTAACAATGTATATTTTCATAAACAAGTTTCAAGCATTGGAATGAAGTACTACACACTTAAATATTCAATATAAAGCAAGGAATCAAAGAAATGAAGTAAAGGTCTAAGAAAGTGCTCAACCAAATCTTCAACCCCAAAGTGTGGTGTAGGAACCCTAGTCTCCAAAACTTGTGTTGAATGGCCAAAGATGTGGAAAATTTCCCCTAAGGCCTCATTTGTTTGCACTTAATGGAGGTCTGAAACTGAATGGTTCAGACATTAGGCCATTAAGTGCAATTGTTTACATTAAGATCTAACCACTTATTTGGTCTGAATAAGTCTTAATCATTAAGGTCTTGAACAAAGTCTGAATATCATTAAGAGGTAATTTTTACCATCGGCTCCACCCCCACCACCCACCGAACCCTCCACTACCCCACCCCCTATATCAACCCCCACCACCCAGCCTTACCCTCCCCCCACTCACCATCAACACCACTTCAACCCCCCACCTACCCACCACTACCCACTACTACCTACCCCTACGCCAACAACCCACCCATCAACACCACCCAACCCCCACCCTACCCCAACCACCCACCTACCTTACCCTTAACCACCCCCTTACCACCACTCACCCACCCCCAGACCCACCATACCACCCACCCCCACAACCCTCGCACCACCACCCACCCACCCCACCCCACCCACCACCCACCATCACTACAAAGCATCTCCACCATTACTAGCGAACATAAATGTTTTATTTTTTGTCAAATAATATTTTTATTTTATTAAATTTGTATTCATTTTCTAATATTTAGTTATTTATTTTATTTGAATTGTATATTTATTATGTTTAAAAAAATATGTTATGCTCATGCAGATGTTGAAAAACAAACAGTCTTAATCATTCAATGTCCAGATCTAGAGATCATATCTTAATTATTCAGATGTGCATTCGGATTCAGACGTCTTAATCTTAATAAAAACAAATGAGGCCTAAGTCTTCATGTTATAATTCCCCAATTTTCAAAAGTCAAAATATGACAAAATGAGCCCCTAACTTTCAATTTTGCAAATTTGACCCTTTTTGCATTTTTAGCCACTTTTTCCGTTTTCTTCAATTTGGCCCCTTTTGACTTCTTTTTCACTTATTTTCTCTCCCGTTCACTTCTAAATCACATAAACCTGTAAAATAGAAGTAAACGACATTAAATGCACTACTTTATCAATCAAACAAGTCAAAAATCTAAGATTAAAGAAGAGATAAGTTGGTAAAATACCAACTTATCAGTACTCTCTCAGTTTCAATTTGTTTCTCTGATTTGATTTAGCACGGAGTTTAAGAAAGTAAATAAGACTTTTGGATTTTGTGGTCTTAAACTAATATATCTTTAATCTTGTGGTCTTAAGTATGCTATGAGAAAAGTTGGAATTAAAGAGTTCCAAAAAAAAGGAAAAAAACATTCTCTTTTTAAATGAACTAAAATGGAAAGTAAGACAAACAAATAGAAACGGATGGAGTAGTATAATAAAAAAAACAGCCCAAAACCCATAATATACTTTCAAGGAGCATTTGAAAAATCTAAATATAAAAGTCTAGGGACTTAGGGCGACAATAACTAAAATAAAGCTGAAGGGTAGATTAGAGCTGCCATCAAGATTCAAAAGCGATTAGCTTACCCGTAATGACCCGTTAGGTTGTTTAGAGCCCTAGGATCTTTTTTCTCTAAATGACCCTCCCCGTAGCTTTAAAATGGTGTTTTTTTTAATTTGCTAGGATGTGTGCCGCGATTCTCAAAGCAACCGGGTGAGTATTGAAGAGGAAAAAGGTAATTTTGGAAGTTCGTAAGTTAAGGAAATAAAAAGGAATGACCAAAGTCAACATATGGGGTTAGTGAACTCGGATTCAAGTTTGGACAGTTCGGTTAGGTTTGGAACGTGTTTATTACTTAGTTGGCTAGTTAGGATGGATCTCAGGGGCTCGGGTGTATTTTGGTCTCTTGGTTGAGAACAAAGTGATGAATTAGAGTTGACCACGGTTAATATCGGATCAAGACGACCTGGAGCGGTGTTTTGTGTGCACAAGCAGGTTCGTAGCGTGTTTTATTACTGAAATACATATTTGATTTGTGTCCGGGGGGTTCCGGATGAATTTCGAGATTGATTCCAAGTTCGAGAGACACTCGAAATTTCTGTTGGTGTCTGATTTCTTCATCATGTTCGCATAGGCTCAATCATGATCGCGAACAAGTGCCTGGGTGGTCATCACGATCCCAAAGCCTCTAACCGGTTTCACGTAGTGCTTGTGTGGCAAGCTGGGCCAAGTCAGACCATTCATCGCGATCACAAATCTGGCCTCGCGTTTGCGATATGTCAGTGCAGGGCGGGCCGCGCCGTGTCTGTGATGGGTCCTTCGCGATCTCGAAGAATGACCTTTGGGCAGCTCATATTTTTCCCCCAAAAATGGGTTAGGACATTTCATTTCATAACTTGAGCTAGAGACCTAGGGTTTGGAAGATTCTTGAAGGGATATTCGTATTTTGTCACGGGAATAAGAATCTAACCTCTGTTTTACTAATTAATCATATAATTTTAACCTTTTAAATCATGATTTGGGCTGGGAAATTGAGATTGCAAGCCCTAAGCCGAAGTTATGTAATTCTTCGAATTGGAAGTCGACTTAAGGTCGGATTTGAGTCATTTTCGGGATTTAGAGTCTATGGGCTATTGGCAAACTATTTTTGTGACGAAACACTTCACCAAAAGAATAAGCAGTTTCAGGATTACGCACCTACATCCACATAAATATAATTATATAGCACACAATTAGAAACATAGGTAGGAGATGTACATGGAAGGTTGTAAAAGACCTCTTAACCCTACAGAACAAAGGAAATATACGAGAGAATAACATTCTAACTATAACTCTACTTCCTTAGACGCTTGGTCTTTAAGTTGGCAAATAAAGATCAACCATGATCTGTGTTAATTAGGCGACTGCTAGGTGAACATGCACGAAATTAACAACTATCTTGCGCGAGAGTGAATCCTATCCTACTAGAATTAAGTATCACGCACTATACAAGAACCAACAACCATCTATCACAATTGCATGTTTGTTAATCATTGAAACTTAATTTCGAACTTGATGAAATTGAGAATATCACCGGAATACTAGTGATAAGCATATAATATGGATCACTATTGCTAGATTTGGACGAGCAGATCATGGCAGCGAAATCGAAGCCGAGAAACAATTGCTCCGATAACATCTAATTTGAGTATTAAAATAAGGTGAAGCTAGCGTGATCAGTACAACAAAACATTTTTTATAAAATAAACAAGGAGCTAGGAGGGACAAATAAGAAGAGGAGAGATAAGGAAATATGGGTTTTTCTTCATTCATAACTGTACATTACCAAGATATATAGGCCTAAATGAACTAGAAAATTACAGTTGGCACACCTAAGTTATTACAAAGTTCCAGACAAAGATAAATACTAAAAGAGAGTGGAAGTGCTGCAATAATGTACTAAGTTGGCTTATAATCACCATTCATTACAATTACCTTGAAATTCTTGTGTATCTTGATATTACACCTCGATTGAGATTAGTCACTTTAGAGATATATAAAAGTGATGCTTAAACTAGGGAAGTAAAATATACATTGTACTCTTTTATTTTTATACAAGTTTTGTTTCATTGAGTTAATTCCTAATAAGGGTTTTAATGTGACAGCTAGTAATGCATATTACTAGATATGTCCTTTACTAGCATTTTTCACAGTATTTCTTCCTAAATAAAATTTAATGAAACACATTATTTATTTATACATCCAAATTAAAGAAGAGTGTTAAATTAATTATATTATGTGGATGTCATGAGATCCATTACTCCTAAAGAAATAACTCTCATATCTTCACAGACTAGTTGCAGGAAGCACGGCCCAAACTCAAGATAGAAGAATAATACTTCTTCCGTTCAATTTACATTTTTTTGCGTGGATTGCCCTTCTTTTGGGTGGTCTTTAAATTTTGCTCCTCATACTTGTGGTCTTTAAATTTTGCCCCTCATATTTGTGGTTTTTAAGTTTTGCCCTTCGCTTGAAAAGGTGGGAAAATACCTGAGGTTCTGGGTTCGAACCCCCGCTCAGGCATAAAAAAAAATTGCAAGGAAAGGCCGGGGGTCGTGTATGCCGGATCCGGCATACACTCCTTAAGAAAAAACTAAAGTTATGCCGGATCCGGCATAACTAAAAGTCTTCCCCATAAGGCAGAACTTTTCCTTAAGACATAGTTTAGTTATGCCTTATGGGGCAAACTTTTAGTTAAGGCATAACCAAAAGTATGCTCCATAAGGCAGAACTTCTAGTTATGTCTTATGGGGAACACTTTTAGTTATGCCCATAAGGCGAAACTTTTCCTTAAGGCATAACTAAAAGTTTGCCTTGAAAAGTAAAATAAAATAAAATATATGCCTCAAGGCAAAGTCTGCCCCCTCCGACAGACTTTAGTTAAGCATAACTAAAAATCTGCTGGAGGGGGCAGAGCGAAATTCAAACTTTGCCTTGCGATTTTTTTTAAAATGTTTGACTGAGCGGGGGTTCGAACCCGGAACCCATGGGTTTTAGGCGAAGGGCAAAATTTAAAGACCAGCAATTTAAGGGGCAAAATTTAAAGACCACCCCAAAATTTCCCTTCAATTTATATGAAGATATTACTATTTGATGAGTCAAATAATTTTTTCTTTTGATTATAATTTTCTCAAACTTTTTAAAAATATTTTGAATCATCAGCTGCATTAACTTGTAGCACTTTTCGTGTAGTTTTTAAACATGTAAATTATGGTTTAAAGTATTTTGAGGAATTTATACCCTCGAACTCCGAACACCTTCACATAATTTGGGACAAAGGAAGTAACTTATCTTAAATAAGTACATGTGTAACTTTTTCTACCGCATAATTAATTTAATAACTTGAGCACAATCCTTAATAAATTAACTTTATCCTTAAAAGTAAGAGGTGTTTTCAATAAATCATCCTTAATAAAATAATACCTATTTGATACTCCCTTCGTCCCAATTTATGTGATATTTTTCGCTTTTCGAGAGTCAATTTGACTAAACTTGTAATTTTCAATGTGATATTTTAAAACCACATGAAAAGTACTGTAAGTTGCAGCTTTCCTCATATCAATTTTGTTGAAAGAATATAGTTTAAAATGTTGATAAAAGTTTATGCAATTTAAATCTCGAAAAGCGAAAAGTATCACATAATTTGGGATAGAGAGAGTATGATCTTTAATTATTTAAAATTCACTAATCAAAATAAAGATAATTTGAGAGAAAAGAACTAACCCTCTTGATTATGAAAAAAATATTTAGCTTGGGTTAAATATAAATGCTAAAAACACCATATAATATAAATCAGGGAGAGGGTAATCTAATAAAGGGAGAAAAGTGGTACTTAAAAAGTTGAGTATACTACAACACCAATTATAATATGATAATATCTCAAAAGTTTTCCTTATTTATCACATTGTGTAGTGTTAATAGATATAATATTGAAATGAATCAAGGGGCAACATTAAGACATAGAAAAGGGTTATTTAAAGTTGGGCAAACACGTTTCACTTATTACATGTGGAACGCAAAGGAAGTTAAACCAAAAGGTTGTTGGCTTTTTCGTAAATACAAAATATTTTAAATAATCCACAAAGAGAAGAGTGCAGCTCTCCCCCCAAGAAACCAACACTCTAAATTGTAAAATGACATATTTAGCCCTGTGAGGACCACCAAAAGTGCCGGATTCTCGCTTGTATAGTAGTAGTAATATGATCCAAAAGTTCCAACACTTCATTTTTAAAACCCAAAATAGATAATAACTATTTTCGTGTTATTCTTTAGTGTTTCTCAATACAATCCTATAATTAAATAGGTATAAATCATTGTTTGAAAAACTTGAAAGGAATAAGAAAACTCGTATCTCTGTATCTCCAATATTATTGTAATTCTCTTTGTATTATTATTTATTTTCGTTATTTTTACATCCGTTTTAATAAAATAACCTTTCAACATCACATAACCACCAAATCTATATATAATATAAAGCTAGACATAGACAAGGTGATGTGGCACCTCTCTATGACCTAGATTCCTATTTATCTTTTTTCTCCATTTTTTGGCTTTTCCTATCATTCTTTTCAATTTTTTCCTATTTATTATCCATTCATTTATGTGTTACCATTAATTACACATTATTCTTTCTTAACCATTTCTATAAAACTGAAAGGCCACGCCTTACAATCTCTTAATTATACCATACTCTCTTTAGTGTCTAATGTCTAGTAAATCATTCCATTCTAACAGTAACATTTGTAGCAGCACTCAAACGGATACTTCAAGGTGATATTTATTGGCTTTAACAATTTTCCATACTCATCGAAATGCATAACGGAAATCACAAAAAATCCATGACTTATGTGGGACATTATTTTTCACTTTTAGTATAATTTTTTAAGGGGATACTCTCATGCAGAAATTATACCGCATCAATCATCTATGAACATATTGATTTGTCTAGGCATAGAAGAGGTGAGATAGCACCTCTATTTGATTAGCATTGGTATTTATCTTTTTTGTCAAGTTTTTGACCTTTTTCTCTTATTTTAAGCTTAAACTACTGCTTAAATTTAATTTAAATAACATCACCCTAATAATTTCTTCCATTAATTTCTTCATTATTAGATTTTACATGTATGAACGTTACATTTAGCACAACCAACGAACACTAAGAGCAGCCATTTACATTCAACATACTTGAAAACCTCTCATAATTTCCATTAAAAGAAAAGGTAACGGCAGCATCTTTGTGTTCTACTAGAATTCATGTATAAAATGTAAAAAGGTCCAACACGAAGATCACAGACCAAAACCCCAACATTCCTTAGGCTTTCATGTATAAAATGTAAAAAGGTAATGCATCCATTGACAGTCATATCTTCTGCTACTCTCTGTGATGGGTAGACTTTTTTGAAATATTAAGTCTCCAATTTTATTTTATTTTTTATCAAGTCTCCAATGCTTTGTTTAATAAAGTGCTGCTGAGTTTGGTATGATAAATTTATCTGTTTCTTCTTGTATTGGCTTGATGGGATGATATCATGTTAGATTTGTATTAAGTATGTAAACTGTTAAGTAGTTCTTTTGCTATTGATGATGACAAGGTTTTTCTGTGATGTTGTTTAAATTTGTGTTAATTGTAGCCATTTTTTGTAGTTTCTCTTTTATCGAATACTGTGTATATCATCCACGCTCTCTTTTTTTCTGTATAGTTGTTTGTTTAATTTATTGGGTTGGCCATACAAAAAGTATTATGAAATAGTAGGAGGAGCTATGAGAAGAAAAAGTGCTTTCTTATAGCAGAAAATTAAGAGGACAAAAAAGAGATTAAAATGATAGCAATTTCTGAAATTTTCGGAGTTAAGTAAAGATTAGGGGGCAGAAACAAAAGGAAAGAAGAAAAATAAAGGAAAAGAAGGAAAGAGGTGTGGGGAGGGAGAAAAGGTAAATTTAAAATCAAAATAAACTTTTCATGATAATTGTTTCGGTCAATGAAGGCAACAGTTTGGCATTAATTGTTTTCTTTTCTATTTTGATTGAATTATTTTTTCTTATTTTTAAATTTCAACAAGTAGAAAAAAATCATGTGTTCAAAATATATATATACGCATATATTAAAAAAAAAAAACTATTCTATAAATAACTATACATATAACCAAATATATCTACTAAACAAAGTTTCTATGCTAAATAAATTGTTTATCATATGAATCTCTTGCTTTTTATATATTTTTTTTGTTGTACCTTTTTTATGTATTCAGAAAAAGTTTTCAGCTAACAAGAAATTTCATAGGATATGAAGTAATTTTTTTTTCTCTTCACCGCACGAAGCGCGGCAAATTCACTAGTAGTCATTATAAATTGGTGGTCATGGTTTGATTTTGTGATTCAGATTAATGTGACTAATCAATTAGTTACTAGCAACACCAAGGGATGTGGGCCCCCCTTCTCAATTAATCAAATGTTATCCCTTCCTATTTATATGTAAAAGAAACTACGTCCGACGTGTTGTTCCAAGAGGGGATACGTACGTAGGAACATGGGCGGATCTACCTTAGCCCGAGGGGTGTCACGTGACACTGCTTCATCGAAAATTTTTAGAAGAAAAAAAATGTATATATAATTAAAAGGCAACAGTGAAAATAGCGGATATAATGTTCAAAGTGATGCAACTCAACACTAAGGATGACCTAGCACAAGTGGTTAGGTGCTTGAATGTTCCAACGGGTGTGTGAGTTCAATTCTCCACAACCCCATTTAGTTTTGTAAAACTTTTGCTCCTCATCTACTTGCTACTTCCATAATTAGTGGTTGTGCGGTTCTCTTTTATGTTTATTTTTTTCTTTCACCTTCTTTCTCGCTAATAAAATTGATCAAGAATAATTAATAAAATTACATGAATAATGAGTTGTTTAGTGATCATTTGGTGAGCTATATAAAAAAAAGTATTTTGTATTATTTCTAATAAGGTTATTTTGAATACTTTTCACAAAAAGATGAACTCATCGAGAAAAGTTATAGTTTGTTTTTAGAGAAAAAATTATAGTATTGTACGTGAATTTTGTTTCATTTATGTTTTGTTCTTTTTTTAATATGATGTTATATTGTTTTATTTATTATTTATCATTTTAAAATGTAACACTGCTGACGAAAAATCCTGCGTACGCCACTGCGTAGGAAGCCCTCATCGGTCCGGTGCAGCGGATAACCAGAGGTCTCGGGTTCGAGCCCTTGGTATAAAAAAATTCTTGGTAGGGAGCGCTTCTTCCCTAATGTGGCGCGAATCTGGATATAATCGGCCACCAATGCGGATACCGGACATCGGGTGGAAAATAAAAAGATTAAAAAAATCGGTTACTTCCAATAAATATCTCTGGATCCAAAGTTAGTAGGAAAGAAGTAAATCCCAAATGAAGAACGTAAGTCGGACTTTTTAGTGTATGACAGTGGAATGAATAATTGACGATATCGTCCTTTAAATAGGTTTAGAAACATGTGCATCAAAATTAGATCGGACACCTAGGTCCAGGTGTGTTTCATTCCAACAAATCATTTATGGATCAAAGTCACTTTCATCATAATTATTTTAATTTTTAATTTCATACTACGTGCTCCAACCCTGTTTATACAAATATTATTGATTTTTAATAATATAAAAGTTCATTGAAATATTAATTGATTTGTTAATATTATTATTAACCTTTGATATATGTCTTATATGAAAAATATTTTTTTCACCATCATCAAACATCAAAAAATATTTTCATAAAAAATGACTCTCGTCAAACCAAACACACTGCAAAGGAGTAACTCATAGAAAAGTCATCCACATATGGGAGATCAAACGAGTACACTATCTTCCCCACTTGATGTCACGGAGTTTAATTCGACAAGGAATTTAACAAAAAATTTAAATTCTAGTCTTAATATTAGCATGACATATTATTTGTTTGATTGTAGAACTTCTAAAACTTGAAACCTTAAATATGTCAATTGTGGCTATAAAGCCTCAATAGAAGGAGAAGTATAAAGTTAATTAGTTTCGAACATAAAAATATCACAATTTTCTTGAAACTTATTAACAAGCAATAATGTCACTTAAAGTGAAAAGGAAAAAAAAATGAAATGGTAAGAGGATTCGAGTATTGAAAAAAACAAAAGAAACATACCTGCCCAACTAGGGCTGCGGATTCCTAAAGAACATATATTCCCTCCGTTTCAATTTATATGAACTCATTTGACTGGGCATGATATTTAAAAAAGAGGGAAGACTTTTAAAACTTTTTGTTCAAAATAAGCCTAAAAAATTTATGTGACTATAAATCATTCATAAAGTGAATTTGTTTTCAAATTAGGAAAGAAGTTATTCATTTTGATACGTACTAAAAAAAATAAGTTCAAACAAATTGAAACATACGGAGTATATAACAAAGACAACTTGTGAATTCTAATGACAGAAGCATTCTTGAAAAGTCTAAGAAAACATTTTTATATCATTGTACAATGAATCCAACCCCTAAACATTCTTATAGTGACTGTATATGAGGTGACCTTAACTTGATGATGTCCCCTATCCCTTTAATCCCCCACCCCACCCCCTCTCACCTCACAACCTTCATCCTAACCCTTCCCCCCTTTTATTTACAAACTCCATATTCATCTTTGTCATCACCACTCCATTCCATACCTTTCGTTCAAGTCCTACTTTGGCTAGATCTATCTTCCTTTTGTTAGTTAAGTCACCGTTCTAAAAAGGATTGAAGTAATTCTGGTTTGATACTATTTGGAATGACTCTCCCATATTGAAATTTTTTGTTTAGTGGCATTTGATTGCGAAGATTAAAAAGTGGTATAACGCCATCAACTTCTTGGGGAAAAAGGAAGAAGAAATCTCACATCAGCAAAACAAAGAGATATTGAGTATTTTAAAAGGAAACAAATAGTAACACGTTTAGATTCATGCAGATTTAAGTTCAAAGCGGCCAATATCATAAGTGGACTGAGATGTACCATAGTCGCTACACGTTATGTGTACATAATTAGTGTTATGAATTAAATGGAAAATGGACGCACATGATTTGAGGTTCGTTGGACATGTCGATTGGATATTAAAAGTATAACTGAAGAAGAAGTGGATGGTGAAGAATAGTAGGTGTATTTGTGTTATAGCATTCATGATGATTGTAACGTTATGTCTCTTGGTATTGCCATTGGTTCTGCCACCTCTTCCACCGCCGCCGCTTTTGCTTCTCTTCGTTCCAGCTTTGCTCTTGGTTTTCCTCATCTACTTGGCCTTCTCTTCATTAGCGCCCACTGGTGAGCAAGGTCATGAAACAAAGGTGATTTGACAAAAAAAAATAACAATCGTTGTTGGATTTTTATTAGGATTTAAATGATGTCTAATTTTTTAGTGTGGATATTACTTTAATGAAGTTTCAACGTAGGTGGGACTTTAAATTTTACTGTCTTTGTTGAAAGTGTGATCATTTCATCGCTTAACAGAGTGTATATTTTAACTTATTTAGTACAAGTAATTATTATCTCAACACTTTATCTCAGGTGTAGGTTTTATTCTTTCCCATGAGACAGGTTTATGAGAATTCTTTTGTGATAATAGGTGCAGACTTAAATCCAAGACTTATATTTGCTCTGAAATCAATTTGTTGAAGTATGTATCTTTCTCATCTAAAAGGTTTTTAAATAGTTAGAGAGTATATGTAGTTTGATTTACATTCATTATTATCTAAACATGAGTTGTATCAATCTATAATATTGAATACTTTTTCCTACATATTAAGTAATCTAAGTTGGTTTTAGTGGTAAATGTGTTGTCCTATATCTCAAGGAACTTGGCTTATCCCCTTAAGAGCTTTTAGCACAATATTGAGCTCCATCAGTTACTTAGCAATTGACCAGTTCACTTAGCTTATTGGCCTGTCTCTATGTAGCCTGCTGAATTTACCACTAGCCCAGTAGTCCGAGAGGATCACTTTTATACCAAACTAATAAGTTGAGTGCAATTAATTGTGGAATAGGATTTTTACTACGGAGATTTCAAATATAAAAAATAAAAGGATTTTCATTACAGTAAGGAAAGCTTTTTCGTATATGAACAAAAATATATAATTTGAATGTACTTAGTCATATATATATACGTGGTCAAAAGATTAAACCAGCAGAAAGAGACATTGGTTCAAGAAAAAATGAAACTCTTGGATCAAGTGAAGACATTAGAACAAAGACTACAAGCGGTTTAGTTCGAATTGATGCAATCTCAGAGTTCTCCACCTCAGACAAAAATGGATGAGACGGGTGTGCATTCCCCAATTAATGCAGTCAGACCCACTGTATCGGGTAAGGATACAGCTAGTCCGGCTCAAACGGTAGCCGGTAAAGACTTATCAAATCCGTTGATGGCTGTCACTTTGCCAAAAAGTGAAAATGAGGGATGTTCATCTCTCTAAACAAGACGGAGACTACCAAAGACACTTACGCAAGGAGCAACTTCTACAAAGAAAAGCACACTTGCAAAAAAGAAAAAGAATGAAAAAATAGAAAATATAGTAAAAGAGACACTAGAAAAAAATTTCCAGACAAAGGAACAAGATAAACATATAGTTACCGAGTAACAAATCGACTTTAACATTTTCTCTCTCTAAACTTTTCTCTCAACGGATACAAGATAAGCAGGTACTGTCCACGCGCCGTCCTTATGGACCCGCCGGACGCAGCCGGAAAGGCGCGTCTGGATGGCGAAGCTGCTCCTCACCAAGGGGCGAGCCCATCTACTGAAACAATTTCACCAAAAATCTCATATGCGGCTACAATTAGTTCACCCCACTCGACAACCATGGATGCTCGACAACTCAAGGAATCAGTCACAGCTATGCATACTACTCACAATGGTGCTCCAGCTGTGATGTTTACGGCTTCTGAATATTACAGAATCATGGCCAATGAGTGTAGATTAACCATGGTGGGCAGGTTCCTTAAACCTAGGCCCCAAATTGACAAACTTCGCTCAAAATTCAAGGAATTAATCAAAACTAAGGGGACAACTACGATTGGGGTTTATGATAACTTCAATGTTTTTCTTGATTTCACAAATGAGGAGGACTTCAATGTCGTTTGGTACAGAAGGGTGATTGAAATCGAGGGACAACATATGTGGTTACAAAAATGGTCACCGAATTTCAAACCCGAAGAAGACTTGTCTATTGCTCCAGTATGGGTTCTCCTCCCTAAACTCCCCTTCCACTTACACACTTGGCATTACCTTAAACAAATTGTTAGCTCTGTTGGTACTCCGCTGGAAATGGATATGGCTACTAAAGGTAGAACTAGGCCAAGCATGGCCAAAGTGAGAGTAGAAATAGACCTTCTCAAGCCTCAACCTGAGGCTGTTTACATTGGTTTGGTTCATGAAAATGCTCCACAATCTGGTTATATGCAAAAATTGGAATATGAAGGGATCCCTAAGTATTGTAGACATTGTCGAAAATTAGGGCATATGATGGCTGATTGCAGAGTATTAGAAAAGAAAAAGGCTGCTGAAAAACAAAAAGTTGATATGCAAACTATGGATACTGAAAATGGGGTCAATATTACTAATGACAAAGGTGATGAACTTGCTAAGGTCATGGAGGAAATAACTAGTAGCAGCAATAGTGCTGGGAATGTTGAATTTAAGAAGAATCAAGTGAATATGGATACTATGAAGAACACAGTGAATGGTGTAGATAAGAAAGATCATCCAGGCAATGAGTTTCAAACTAATCGAGTGGCTGAAACTAATATTAAGGATAGGACCAACACCAACAAGAAAAAAACCAAAAAAAAGAAGCTTCCCAAAAAGAAATCCAAAGTGTTTCTCAAGCCCAACATTGTTCAACAGGTTGGTCAATATAGGAACAGGAAAATCTTTACTAAACCTGCCCTTAAGAACAAAAATCATGAGGATACTACAACTGATCCCATAAATCCAAATAATGACAAGGATGATGCTACTTCCAGTATTCCCATTAATCCAAATGATGACAAAGTGAAGGAACCGAATGAAGGTAGTAAAGAAGAAGTGGATCAAAATGACTTAGATCAACAGGACGATAAGTAGGATGATGACTCAATCAACATCAGCAATGGTAATACAAATAGCTCTTCTAATGATAAATTCAGGTACCTGCTAACAAAAAGGATAGTATCAACCAGAGTGTGGATTCACAAACACACGTGGACAATACTATGGAGAAGTCTGATAGCCTTCCCTCTGTGATCAAGAACATGCCAGGATTGGATCTGATTGTCGATCTGAATAGTGCTATGGTACAGAAGCAAAAAACTAGCAACAAAAGTAAGAATCATATCGAGGTTACATCCCCAAATAGAGTAGTCGTGGTTATACCTGAAAAGCAACTACAACAACAACAAAATATGGAATATACTATTGATTTCTCTCCTGTTAACAACAAAAAAAAGCCGGAACAAGAAGGGAGGTAAGAAAAAGAAAGAAGACAACACCAATGCTGTTAAAGCAAAGGAAACAAAGAAGAATTCTGTCTAATTTCCATGATTAATACAATTTTTTGGAACATTAGAGGAGTAAGGACCAAAAAAGCCAATCACAGGCTTAAGAATCTTATCATTCATAAAGTTGATTTTGTTGCTATTCTAGAGCCATTCTTGAATATGAGCAAAATTGAAAAATATATGAAATACTTTGGCTTTCAACATAGTCTCTCCAATTTGAATGGCCAAATTTGGCTTTTTTGGGCTGGAAATTACAACACCTCTGTTATTGACAACACTGATCAACAGATCACTATCAAGATGCACAACTCCAACACTGGCAAGGATATCTTCATTACTGCAGTATATGCTAAATGCACTGCATTGGAAAGGAAAGATCTTTGGGAGGATTTGGAAAGAGCTCACCATCTTATTCAGGGGCCATGGTGTATTAGTGGAGACTTTAATGTCATCCTAGACCCTGATGAGAAACTTGGAGGAATACCTCATAGAATGTATAAGAGTTTTGATTTTAGTAGTTGCATGGATGCTTGTGAGGTCTCAGACTTGGGTTTCATTGGTCCTAAATTCACTTGGTGTAATAATAGGACACCAAGGAAGAGAATTTGGAAGAGACTTGATAGAGTTTTCATCAATGACGAGTGGGCTACCTTATTTCAAACTAATACTGTCAGACACCTTTCTAGAGCTGGGTCCGATCATAAACCTCTCTTACTTAAGTGTTATGACAGTTCCCAGAGAGGTGTTAAATACTTTAAATTCTTGGATTTTTGGGTTGATCAACCTTCTTTCATGCAACTGGTGAAGAATGGCTGGAACACTAATATCACAGGAAATGCTCAATGGATCCTACAGCAGAAACTTAAGCTCCTCAGCAAGAAACGCAGCCACTGGTCTAAGAATGTGGTGGGTAATGTTTATGATCATGTGAATGAATGGGAGATCAAAATGCACGATTTGGAAGAAGTTGATCTACTAAATAGCAGTGACATGAGCAGGGAAGATCTTAATAAAGGGCAAGCAGAATACATTAGATGGATGAACCTTCAAGATAATATGTTGAAACAGAAAGCGCAAAAAAGATGGTTTGAAGAGGGAGATTCCAACACTAAGTACTTCCATAGTGTCATCAGACAAAGAAGAAACAGAATTCAACTCCACAGAATCAAAAATCACAGAAACAGATGGGTCCAAGGAAATGACAAGATTGCAAAAGCTGCAATCCATCACTTTGGAAAACTCTTTAACACTCCTCATGATTTTAATGATTTTAACATTTTGGATTATATTAACCCTTGTATTACAGATGAAGACAACAACAAACTTATTGCAATCCCTAATGTTGATGAGGTTAAGGATGCAGTTTTCAGTATGAGTGCTTCCAGTGCAGCAGGGCCCGATGGCTACTCAGGTATGTTTTTTCACAAATGTTGGGATATTATCCAAGATGATATCAAGAACTATGTTCAGGAATTCTTTAAAGGGAAGAAACTCACTAAATTTTATTCTCACTCTTGCCTGATTCTTATCCCTAAAATTGATTCTCCCTCTAATTTCTCTGAACTTAGGCCTATTAGCTTGAGTAATTTCACCTATAAAATCATTTCCAAAATTCTTTCTAATAGGCTTAACCCTCTATTGGGAAGATTAATTTCTGAAAATCAAAGTGGCTTTATTAAAGGTAGATTAATTACTGAAAATGTTCTTCTTGCTCAAGAAATTGTTCAAAGCATTAAGCAATACAACAAAGGTGGGAATTTGATTATGAAGCTTGACATGGCCAAGGCATATGATAAAATGTCTTGGAAATTTTTAATGTGTGTTATGAAAAAGTTTGGATTTTCTGGTATCTGGCTTGATATGATTTGGAGAATTATTGCCAATGTCTGGTATTCTATTCTCGTTAATGGCACTAGAGTTGGGTTTTTTAGTTCCTCTCATGGCCTAAAACAAGGTGATCCCCTTTCCCCGTCTCTATTCATTATTGGATCTGAATTGTTGTCTAGAATGCTAAACTATCTCAACTTCAATGAAAACTTCACCCCTTTCATCATGAATCACAATGGTCCTATCATTAACCATCTAGCTTATGCTGATGACATAGTGATATTCAGTGGGGGCAACAATAAGTCCATCAAGCTCATTAAGTATCAGATTAGGAGATATGAAAAAGCTTCTGGGCAGAAAATGAATAATGATAAGAGTTTTTTCATTACTGCTCCTAATACTGCTCCCTATAGAATCAATAGAATGAGAAGGATGACTGGCTACATGGATAAAAGTTTTCCTTTCACTTACTTGGGTTGTCCAATATATAGTGGCAGGAAAAATATCAGTTACTTTGATGGCATGCTTGCCAAAATTGTTAAGAGGCTTAATGGATGGCAAAGTAATATTCTTTCTTATGGGGGAAAGATCACCCTCATTAAGCATGTCCTTCAATCCATACCTATTTACACTCTGTCTGCTCTCAATCCTCTCAAGGGCATCATTGATCTCATGGAGAAACACTTTGCTAATTTCCTTTGGGGAACTAGCGATGGTAAGAAAGAATACCACTGGAGTAAGTGGGAAAATCTTTGTATTCCAAAAGATGAAGGTGGTATTGGTTTAAGAAGCATGAATGACATTACTAATTCCTTGACCCTTAAGAGATGGTGGAGGTTCAGGACTCAACCATCTTTGTGGGCAGAATTTTTAACTAAGAAGTACTGCAAAAGGTCACATCCTGTGGGCAAAGTTCCCATATCTGCTGACTCTCATACTTGGAAAAGTTTGATGAAAATCAAAACACAAGCTGAACCTCATATCATCTGGAAAGTTCAAGCAGGAAACTCTAGCTTCTGGTGGGACAACTGGACAGGTATAGGAGGTAAGTCTCCTAAAATTCTTATCAATTCCTTTATTGATGATAATTCTTGGAATATTGACAAATTAAACACTATTATACCCAATCACATTGTGAATTGGATTTCCAATATCGTAATTGGTAATAACAGTGAACCGGATTACCCCATATAGATTCACTCTGACAATGGGATCTTCACAAATGATTCTGCCTAACAAATTGTTAGAAATCATAGGCCAAAAAATAATTTCCTTAACAGTCTTTGGCATAACAGAGTTCCTTTTAAAATTTCCTTTTTGGCATGGAGGATATTTAAAAGGAGGTTGCCTTTTAATGATATCATTATCAGATTTAATATTAACTCACAAACTGATTGCTTTTGTTGTAGGATTGCACAAAATGTTACTATGCATCATGTTTTTGGAGAAGGAGATGCAGCAAGATACATGTGGAATAATATGGGAAACCCCCTTGGAATACAACATGCAAATCAGCCTATTGTCAACATCTTCAACAATTGGTGGAGTAGAAAATCTGAAAATACTGTTCACAAGATTCTACTAAAGATCACCCCTAACTTCATTTGCTGGGAATTATGGAAGCAGTGGTGTGCTTGCAAACATGGTGGCCAAAGACACTTTCTTTATAGCAGGATGTTTTACCAAGCTTTTAGTCATATCAAAGCTGTTTTGACCAAGTATTTTCAGAAGTTGCAAGATATCAACCACTGGCCTACTTTCTGTCTTATAATAGAGAAACTTAGGCCAGTGCATATGGTGAAGCAAGTTACCTGGATCTCTCCTCAACCTGGAAGCATCAAGATCAATACAGATGGTAGTTACTTACATGAGAGTGGCAGGGCAGGCATTGGTGGAATTGTAAGGAATAGTCAGGGTGAACTGATTATGGCATTTTCCATTTCTGTCAATTGTTGTTACAGTAATATGGCGAAGGCTTTAGCAGCAGAGTTTGGGGTAAAATGGTGCTATCAACATGGATACACTACTTTTACCCTTGAACTAGATTCTAATGTCATAGCTACTATGTTGGATAACAACCTTGTCACTAACATGAAGCTAAAACAAGTTCTGGACACCATCCGAAGTATCAAGAACAGAGCTGGGATTCAAGTGAGCCACTGCTTCAAAGAAGGGAATCACGTTGCAGATCTCTTAGCAAAATTTGCCTCCACATCTATTCAGAATCTCCTCACTCAGTCTCTCTTTCATTTGCCTAGACAAGCAAGAGGCTTTTTTCAGTTAGATAAGTGGCAACTGCCCAGTCTTAGGTGTAAATATGACAAAGCCAATTTTTTTGTTAGCTAAATTGGTTTGATTAGTGATATACCAGAAGGCACTCTAATATTGTTTTGTAAGCCTTTTGGTCTCTTTGGGGTGATTTAATCACCTTTGGCTGTGTTGTATTGAGGTCAGGTCTAGCCCCCCTCTGCTCCTTTTTTGCTAATACAACACGACTCAGAGCTTATCTGGGTAATAGATAAAAAAAAAAAAAAAACATATAGTTAAAAATCCTAGTCCGGAATTATCTCCAAGTCAAGGGATGTCACCAGTCCATAGTTCAAATTTCGAAGGAGATGATATTAATTTCCAAGACAGTGCATTTCAAGACTCTCACTCATTAAATGTAAGGGCGTTTGTGTTCATATACAAAAAAGCTTTCTTTACTGTAATGAAAATCCTTTTATTTATTTATATATATATATATATATATATATATATTCATGATTACTTGTCCGATGATAAATGTACTTACTTGTCCCATTAATGCAATTCTCAAATCCATTACATAATTAAAATCCATAGAAGGAATCAAGTTCATCTTCAAAACACAGGGAAATTAATATGAAGCAAACGCATAAAATGAATGGCAGTTAGTCAATTAGAATCCATTACCTAATTGATTTACATAAAGGAAAATGCTCTAAAAAAACAATATGTATATATATATATATATAAAGGAAAATACTCCAATTTTCTCAACCTGCACACAATTTGTTTTGTGGCTTCCACCAGGACCAAATTATATAATTTCCTTTTTCACTATGTTGTCAATCCGGCCGTTTCATCAACTATTTGTTTGCATAATTCCTTTTTTTTCTTATTTGAAAGACAATATGATTAATAATATTAACAGTATGAATCATGCATGCATATTATTTCACTATGGATGCGCAATTTCATTTCATGCTTATTAACACTTTAAATTAAATAATATGTTCGTTTTCAGAGTTACAACTAATTTATTGGTTAGGGTATTACAATCACATCCATTGTTTTAAAAGGCATTGTCAGGACTCGCCCCGGGGCTCGCCTCGGGGCAGGGCAGTGGCAAAACGCCTTGGGGTTAACGTGTGGGGCTTAGTTCCTATGAGGCTTACGCCCTAAGCGCCCAACCGTACGCCCTAAACACGCTTAACGCCCAGCGCTCAGGGCTCGCCTAACAGTTCTTACACAAATTATATTTTAAATTCCTTAATTAAAATCATTCACCCTCATAATTGTTTAACAAAATAATGATACTTAATAGTTTTTCATCTATAGAAATAGAAGATTGGGTGTAACTCATATAACAAGTCGTAGTATTGGATATTTACTATTTGAGAACGTCGTGAGGGTGAATATCACTTAATTTTTTTAAAAAAAAACACATAGCGGAATTGTAAATTTTCACTTATCATTGGTCATAAGTCCTATGTATCATAATTATCATATAATTTTATTTTTTGTTCATGAAGAAGTTATGTTTTAATTGTAATATTGATAAATTTTATTAATTATTTGCTTATAGGGAGATAAAATGAATAGTATGTTAGTAATAGTGTTTTAAGAAACTGCGTTTTTTTCCGTGTTTGAAAGTTAAAATGTTAGAATTGTTTTGCATTTCATAATAGCTTTTATTTCATTGTATTGTTTATACTTGTAAAATTATGTTATATATAATTACAAGTTATAAGCGGTGTATAATGAATTGCTTTGATCATTTTTTTGTGAGGATCAAGCGCGCGCGCGCTCTCTCTCTCTCTCTCACACACACACACACACACACACACACACATATATATATATATATATATATATATATATATATATATATATATATATATATATATATATATATATATATATATATATAGTTTTCTTTTATTTTTTTTATGTAATTTTACCTATTTAAAAATATTTATTGTAATTACATTATTTTAAAAAATACTAAAAATTAAATACCCATGGGGCTTACGCCCCGTGCCTCGAGGCTTCGCCTTACGCCCCCGTCTTTTAAAACACTGATCACATCTATTCTGTCAAGAACCAAAAGTAAACAGGAAAATTACTAGAAGAACAAAAGGCAAAAAATGAATAAGAAACGGAAAAGGCATAGATTGTTAGAAGAACATAAACCAAACAGGAAATAAAAAACAAAAGATACTAGTCATCAGATAATAACGGATATGTATACCTTTTTAAGTTTCTTTTCTTCTTTTTCTTAACGGATATGTATACCTTTTTAAGTTTCTTTTTCTTTCTTTTATTCCTCCTTTTTGTTTATTGTCTATATCATGATCAGAAAATAAATGACAATACTAAAAAAATACAAATTTCCAAAGAAATCCATCTACAAGTGTAGCGTTTCCGACAAACTTTCCATCGCAAATCCCATATTTGACGGCATTCCAACGGGAATGTCTATTGGAAATTTACATTTTTAGTTGTATGATATAATATACCCTTTTTTATCTTGTCAAAAATGCCCTTAACGTATTATTAGAAAAGGTTCAAAAATGTCCTCCTTCCACTTATTAGATCAAATTTGCCATTTCTTCCACCTATTTAGATAAAAAAAACCCTTAATGTTAAATTAAAGCCCAAAGTTATCTCTCCTTTCAACAGAAGCCTAAAATTGTCAAATAGGTGGAAGGAAGGGCAAATTTGACCAAGAAGGCATTTTTGACCCTTTTCCGTTTTTCTTTTCATCTTTGTTTTTTTTTTTTTTAAACATGTATGTTACTGCAAACGTTTCAATCTAGCATAGAGTATACCAAATAGTATATCAATATAGAAAGATGTACGTACATTATTAGTACAATAAAATGAAATATTGGTGTTTAATTTCGTTATTGCAAATGTCTGTCACAGTAGCATTATAATATACCATAATACATACGAATATACCAAATAGGTATACCATTATTTTATGTATTCCTGCACCTACTTAATTCTAGTGCAGTGAAAAATACTTTCGTGGAACTCCATCAAACACCTCGTTCTTCGCGTTATGTTTGTTTATATAACACTGTTATATACCATATAATTAAGAATATAACAATTACCAAACTGATTCACTATGTAGATTTAACTTCTCAAGATCATTATATACCCAAGCTTTTTACAAAAGCTCCCAATATAATCTCAGTCTCGCACAAATTTTCAGTAGCAAATTCAAACCAAGTTCTTCACTGATTCAACAATGAGGATCTAGATTTTCATGCTCAATTTGGACTAAAAGCAGTCAATAATAGGTGAAATCAACTTAACAATTTTTTTTTCCAGCTTAGAACTCAAATGATTGCAAATAACAGTTTTTATATCTGAATTTTGATATCTCTAAACTGGAAGCTCCTTGTAATTGTGGATGGCCTTCTTCTTCAAGCTTCAAAACGATAAATACTGATGCTTTCAACTTCAAAACAGTAGTATCCAATTCACTACTAAAAAGATAGAAAATAGCGGTGAATGAATTCGTAGCTCAACCGCAAAGTCCATTACTAATCACAGTTAGCAATAATTTAGCGACGAATTATGGAAAAACTAAGAGTTACTAATGAAAAGTTCGTAGCTGATTCAGTTTTTTGTAGCTAATAGTAAGTTTCGACAATCTTTTGTCAACAACAAGAGGGTAAAGTATTAGATGTTGGGGGAAAAAGCAAAAAGCAAAAGGAAGGACAGCAAGTGGGGGGAAGCCTAGCAATAACACAGGTGTTAGGAATGGAAACACTGGGAAGAATGTGGCGTCTTAAAGGGGCTAGGCGGAGTCAGGATTCTTATTTACGGGTTCAAAGATACACAAAAGTAAACACACGAAGAAGTCAAGGGGATTCAATATCTACAATGTATACATAAAAATAATTTTAACCTTATATACACGGTGTAATTTTTCATCGAAGAGGCCCTTTACTGGCTCCGACCCTGGCTAATCCAATCAAGAAGGAAAATGCTTTAGAAGGTCCAAATGAAACCGATAACGTAAAGCATGGTGAATACAAGGCCAGTTCCTCTAACCCTAAAGAAGAATTAGTTGTAGCTGGGCCAGGACATAGGAAGGGTGAGGGTCACCCCCCACCAATGAATTAAGTTGAATTCTGGAACATCAGGGACATAAATAAGCCAGATAAATAGAAGGAGATTTATATGTTTATGCATATTAGAGCTGACTTATTTTGGCTTCTTGACACAAAGACTAAGAGATCAAAATCTCTAAGAGCAATAGGAACGAAAAGACTAATGCCGTCATCACTAACCATTCCTCATTTGATTTATATAATGATTTGTATCCTTTATCACTAGTCTATCACACATCCAAGAGTAAGAATTTGGTTGTTGGGGAAATGATATTTGATGCTACAGAGAAACTAATACACTGTGAGGTCATGCACAGGGATATAGAGAACAATTTTGCATTACTTTGGTGTATGATTTCAATGACCAGGCAAAGAAAAGGAATATTTGGATCGATGTAGCAAATATGTACACCCATATAAGAGTTCATGGGTTGTGATGGATGACTTTAAAGACATTCTGAATACAGAAGAGAGAGGGGGAAGGCTTGTGAGTTGTGACAATGGCTTAAATTAGAGAGTCCATGCAGTGTTTTGATGTTTGTATGTTGCACACGGATCTTCTAGCGAATTCTTTACATTGAACAACAAGCAAATGGCAAAAGACAGAATTCTCATTAAAATATGGCACAGTTCTACAAAGCTCATGCTTGAGTTTGTAAACAAGTGTATACTGCCAAGATCTGAAAGAAGGCATGAGGCAAACTCTAGTAGACTTAGCAGTGATGCAGCTTTTAGATATTAATAAGCCTATCAATCTTAGTACTGGCCTTATGATCAAATATATGGCATGAATTGCTTACACCAACAAAGATTATCATGGCATGCCTTTGGAATAGGCCCTATAACATTCAATCCTTTGTTGTATTTGGTGACTCTGAAATGGCTAATATCCTTTAATTGATGTTTGATTAATATGCATTTTTTGGGCTTGTGATGTAGTCCCAGCGGTCATGAGTTATGCATTAACTATGTTATTCATGTCTAGCTCTCAGCTTTGCAGCTTTTTGATGATGCCAAAAGGAGGAAGAAATATTGTAGGTGTACTTCTGTTGGTAACGATTGTAAAGCTCCTACTATTTTCTTAAAGGTGAAATCAACTTGTATGTGTCTTGTGTGCGTCTATACAAAAACAACTTTGAATTTAATGATAAAAGGAAGCATACAAGTACATGTGTTTGTCATCATCAAAAAAGAGAAATATATCGAGTATTCTTATATGTTGATGATTAATAAACACAATGTATACTCTCTGAGTGTGCTGAGAACTAGATCCTTAATGCTTATGTGTAACAACTGCAAAGGCGTGACTGTACAAAGATATTTTAGGTAAAATATGTCTATATATCTTCACTGTTATATTTGCAATATATTTTGAATATTCAGAAGATCTTCCTTAAGTAATTGAGTTGTAAAAGACTGTCTGACCAATTTTGGAGTTAGTTTTGGTAAGACACGGTTTGAGAACCCTTATCGGTAAAAGTCTCTAATTTGATTTGGTTTTCTCACTTGATAAGACATTAAAAATAATGATTTCTTTTTTTGTGCTTACCAACGTGTTTAGTAAATATTGTACACTACTTTGCAGGATACTCATTCACACAAATTTAGAGATTGGCAATCAGTTTAGAGTTTTCAAGTCACTCATCTAATTTCTTGGAAGTATGAAGGTTGTTCATCTAAGAGTGCGTGAAGAACTGGACTGAAGACTCTGGTCCTTGTGTCGTTGTTTTTAAGTCGTTAAATCCAGTTCTAATAAGTCGCCTGTAATAGGATTTCGAGTTGTAACTATATGCTTATTAAGAAACACTGTTATGTTGTTGTTTGATTGTTAAGAGAAACATTTTTGTTGTGTCAAGTCAGTGTGACTTGACGGAGTCAAGTGACTGTTGATGTTAAAGCTTAGAGTTAAGTCTTAAATTGCAAGTATTGTAATATGAATTTTTGATTCACTTTGTTTTTGCACCTTTTGAGCTGGATATTTTTTTACGTTAAATCCAGTGTTTTAACTGAATATCATAAGAATCCGGTTCTTTAGTTAAATTAGCAAATTTTAGGAGGTGACGAAAATTTGGAACGACCCAATTCACCTCCTCCTGAGTCGGGAAGGTGCACCAAACTAATAACGAGACAGAGCTAGAAAGATGGATTGAATCCCCTAAAACTATACATAAATTGATAAAAATATAAATAAATTGATTATATATAAATTGTTGGACCACCTAGGCATAAAAGAAAATTTTAGTGTACTAATAAGGGGGGTTTTCAAATGTTGTTTTTTAATCACAAATTCAAATCTCAACTATAACATTCTAACATTTTTTTAATTCACTTGTAAAAATTCCCAACTCCGTCACTAATACGCAGAATAAACATTCCTAATCTTTTTGTTACCCTTCAATAAGCACAAAGAAATTTCAATGTATTACATGTATTGGTTTTTTTTCAATCACGGACTACAAGTTTTTTCAATCATCTCTTGTTCTGAAGATTGATTTTCTGTCTTCTTGCTGCCTTTTACATCGCCATAGATATAAGAAAGGCAGCCCATATAGAAAGTACAAGAGAAATACCTTTTTCTGCTGTGAATTCTTCACCATAATAAACAACACCTAAAATTTCTGTGATAGGAAGTAGAACAATAATTAAAATGCCAGACACCAATGATAAGAAGAATAGACAACTCCAATGGCACCTAAGAAGAAGCATTGCCAAATTATTGCAGAACATACTATAACTATATAATATCTGCCTTCTCCAAGTTCAAATCTTTTTGCCTCCCTTGAAATAGCCTTTATGTTTAATTTAAGTTATTAGGAAACACATTTAAAATAATTGGCATGTTCAACTAACGAATTTAGTTTTATAGTATCAGGTTATCTGAAAAATGACGACTTGTAACTATTCATAATAAGTGAAACTAGTAAGTTGAAGAATAAGACAAACAACCGGCTATACAACATACAAATGTCGGTTGTAGAGCTTGAATTATCACCAAGTGATGTTAAAATATAAAAAAAGAAACACATGAAGAAGTGTATTATGTACACATGAAAAAGTAGGAGTATTTACCTATCTAAACAGTGTAATTTTCCAGCAAATGGATATCAATTGACACTTAGACAAGGATGGCTCCGACAATGACTAATTAAATTAAACTGTATATAAAGTAAATCCTTAACTTGTATATACGACTTTAACCTTAGAAGTATACTCTACTTGTCATGCGTATTAGCCTATATGATCAAATTTTATTGTTTGATGTCTTGACTCTCTATTTCAATTCAACCAAAAATTGGAATTAGCATATTGGTTATTGCCAGAGGCGGATGGAGCACTATAAATTGGAGTTCAATTAAACCCCAAACTTTCGATGAGGGATATAAATTTATGTGTAAAAATTTACTAAAATTATAATAAATAGTAGATATGAACCCATAACTTTAGAAATATAATGGTTTAGTGCTAAAAATTTAAGATGTTGAACCCCCAGAATTTAAATCCTAGATCCGCCTCTGGTTATTGCAGCTCATGATGTCTTCAAAAAAAGGGAAACTAAGAAACGAACTTCACTACTGGAAAAAAAAAAAACATAAATTGAATTAGCTCACAATTCGTTCTAATTTGTTGTTAAATATCCTATAACTAACATGAGTTTTTATAATCCATCATTAATCTATTGTTAAATAGGAATAGCGATGAATTTTTATTTTTTAGACACAAAAATTGTCAATCTTTAATTATGTTTTCTTTTTGTCGTTTTTAAATAATTGGTATAAAGGCTAAAAATAATTTCTCTCTCTTCACAAATGCTCTCGGTGCACGTTAACAAGTGAAGTGCTAACTTGCGCAGGTGGCCGTGAAAAATGGGGAAAATTCGAACACGGAAGCAAGCTAACACCAATACAACACCGGTAAACATGTAGCGACTGGCGGCGATCATCGAGCAACCACAAAAAGCAAAAGAAGTAAGTAAAAAGATGACCCAAAAGGGAGCGATACAAGACACAACGCCGGAAAAAGGGGAAACTCCACTGGACGTCGAGGTCATTACAGACCAAAGGGAACTGAACCTCGCACATGCAAATGGCAATGGCAGCAAGATGACGAGCCCAACACCAAACCCCAAGGAACAAGGCAAACAGACATCAGATCTGCAAACACCAAAGGAAAACCCTGCTCAAGTGGCTACGCCGACATCAGAAAATTCGCCACCAGGAATAAAGCAGACCTGGGCTAATGTAGTAACGGGTAAGATGGCATCGAAGGGAATGGATCTGAACTACTTTGCACCCACAATCAACGAAGGGGAAAAAATAGTCACACTCAAAGAAGAGGACATCGAAGAAGAAGCTGAAAAATGGAAGTGTGCCCTTATACTATACGTCATCGGTTACTCACCAACAATAGGAGCAGTAGATCGATTCCTAGCTAGTCAAGGTAATTTTGATGCAAAACCCCTAATCTTCTATCACAACGACGATTACTTTATTATTCGATTCAATAATACGGAGGATAGAAACAAAGTGCTACTAGCAGGACCGGGTACAATAAACAATCGACCAGTAATAATGAAAACTTGGACGAGCAATTTTCTGTTCAAGGAGGAAGTATTGCGCATTGTTCCGATCTGGGTAAGGTTCCCAAACCTACCATTGGTATGCTGGGGTAAGAAAGCACTTGGCAAGATAAGTAGTGGGCTTGGAACACCAGTCTATGCAGATGACTGTACCACGACTGGGGCAAGAGTGTCCTATGCTAGGGTACTGATAGACATGGATGTCACTAAGCCACTACCAAAGTGCGTAAAAATTCATGTACCCCGAGAAGGAATAATCGAGCAAGAAGTAGCCTATGATTGGGAGCCTGAGTATTGTGAGAGATGCTTAAAAATTGGGCACAATTGTGCAAACTCTCACCATACACAGTCAGTAGTACAAGGACAAACAAAGGCAAATGCTGCAGTGCAAAAAACAAGGCCTCCCAGAGCTAGACAACTGTGGAAGGACAGAGGCAATGGGAATCATCAAAATGCTGCAAAGAATCAATACAATAAGGACAAACAACAGGATGAAAAGAACAGGAAACACACACAAAATATGCAGCGAGGAACACAGATGCAACAGAGAGACACCACAAATGCAACAGAGGGATGGGTAGAGGTCAGGGGGAAATCCCCTACCAAGACCATGCCAGCAGCAACAGATCAAACAGTACAGACAGGCAATACTTTCCACATCCTAAATCGTCAAGAAGGAAATGCCAAGAATAATGATGGGATAAATAATGCAAATGAGAAAGGTAGTACAAGTAGGCAGAATTATCATGAAGTTCCCCCCCCCCCCCCCCCCCCCTCTCATATCTAAATGAAGATAGTCGCATGGAATGTGAGGGGTATAAATAAAATGTATAAGCAAAAGGAGATGAAGGAGTTTATTAGGAGCAACAAGCTATCTGTCTTGGCTATACTAGAACATAGGGCTGAAAATAGTAAAGCTAGTGCTACCATAAATAAAATAGCACCTGGATGGGATTGGCTATCAAATGCAACAACAACAAATAAAGGCAGAATTTGGTTGATATGGGATCAAAGGCAGGTGACTATCACAGAAATTGAGAACAACACCCAGTTTATAGTAGTAAACATAAAATATCCTAGTGGAATGCAAATCAAACTGGCAGCTATCTATGGCTTACACACTGTTCAGGATAGGCAAAGCCTATGGGAGGAATTAAGGGAGCTAAACCAAAGGATCCACTCACCATGGCTACTGATGGGTGACTATAATGCAATCTTGAGTGTAGAAGACAGAATCAATGGAAATGCAGTACAGGACAGTGAAATCAAAGATTTTAGAGAATTCACAATGGATACAGGAATGACAGAACTACCTACAAGGAGGAGGAGCTTCACATAGACAAACAACCATGTGAGTAGCAAAATTGATAGAGCACTGGTAAACACTCATTGGATGCTGAATATGGAGCCAATGGTGGTACAAGTGCTAGACCCACTGTTCTCAGATCATTCACCATTGGCCCTGATACTAGGGAATGACACAAAGAAAGGAGCAAAACCATTCAGATTTTTTAATTGCTGGGCAACTCACCCATGCTTCACAGGAATAGTCCAAGGAAGCTGGAACACTGATGTAACAGCAACAAATATGCAGGAAGTTTGGGCCAAATTAAAGGAGGTGAAGAAGGGATTAAAAGATCTTAACAATAAAGAATTCAAAGGGGTTGCAGCAAAGATTAAAGAAGCAAGGGGTCAGCTACAAGAACTACAAGGAAAAATGAGGGATCCTACATAAGCCATCAATACATATGACACAGAAAAACTGTTAAAAGACAAACTAGAAAAATGGAACATCATTGAGGAAAGTATATACAAGCAAAAGTCAAGGAACAAATGGCTGAAGGAAGGAGACAGCAACACTGCCTACTTCTTTGCTAGTGCTAAAAGCAGGAAAGCCCAAAATTTGATCGTCACACTCCAGAATGAAAATGGGGACACTGTAAGTACAGAAGCAGGCATAGCAGAAGAGGTCCTGGGCTTCTACAACAATCTCCTGGGGACAACTAACCAAGATATACCAACTATACAACCTCACATGCTGAATAATGGACCAACACTGACCAGAAAACAACAAATAGAGCTCATCAAGCCATTCAATGTTGTAGATGTATACCAAGCCCTCAAATGCATAGATGACATGAAAGCACCTGGTGTGGATGGGTTCAACTCATGCTTCTTCAAAACAGCATGGCCAACAATATGAGATGAGGTAACTAAAGCAGTCCTACAATTTTTTGATACAAACAGCATGCCTAAAGCCATAAACTGCACATCTGTTACTTTAATCCCCAAAGTCCAAAATCCAACCTCCATAAAACAATACAGACCTATTTCTTGCTGCACCACCATCTATAAAATTATCTCAAAGATGCTAACCTCTAGAATGCAAGGAGTAATGGACAGTATAATAGATAAGGGGCAGGCTGCTTTTGTACCTGGGAGGGTGATTCATGATAATATCATACTTAGTCAGGAACTAGTTAAAAGGTATGGGAGGAAGGGAGTATCACCTAGATGCATGATCAAAATTGACATGCAAATAGCCTATGACTCACTAGAATGGGTGTATCTAGAACAAATTTTGTGTGGGCTGAATTTCCCTAATGTCTTTGTTAGATGGATCATGACTTGTGTGTCAACAGTTTCCTACTCCATAGTGATAAATGGAAACCCATCCAAGCCCTTTGATGCAAAAAGAGGGGTAAGGCAGGGTGACCCTTTATCACCATTTCTCTTTATAATTGCAATGGAATACTTGAGCAGGATCCTGAAAAAGCTCAAACAAAACCTTGACTTCAACTGTCACCCCAGATGTGAGAAGCTAAACCTTATACAGTTAGGATTTGCTGATGACCTTTTATTATTCTGTAGAGGGGAGGTTGGGTCTGCTAAACTATTGATTGATGCCTTCCAACTGTTCTCAAAGGCATCAGGTTTAATAGCTAACCAAAGCAAAAGTTGTATCTATTTTGGGGGTGTAGACCCTTCTGACCAGCAAGACATCACCCAAACATTAGGTTTCACCACAGGCACCTTGCCTTTTAGATACCTAAGGGTCCCTCTAAGTTCTAAAAGACTTACCATTGGTCAATGCCAACCCATTGTCACGTCCTTAGTCTTCAACTAAGCGCACGTGCAGCACTTGACAACTCGCTCACGTTCTTGCACAACTTGCTCACGATCTTGCTATGCCAAGTCAGCCTAGATTACTACACTTAAGATCACTAAGGGAATAGTAGGTGAATAAGACAAGAGAAATTTGCTAGAAGGACGCTTTTTATTATAGAAGAGTTGATTGATTTTTTCTTGATGGTTTACAAATGAATGACCCTCCTATTTATACTACTCACCTAGGGACTAGTATGTAAATAATAATTATTATACAAGTCCCTACATATTTACAAATAAGCCCCTATTCTAGAAATCTCTACACAACTAGATTATTCTAAGGACTTTCCATGCAATTCTATAAGGTTCTAAGGTCTTCCATGAGAATCTCCATATTTCTCTAGAACCTTCTCACATAAGCTAGGCTCCTCTCCATGTAAGCTTCCTACATGGCAAAAATAGTTCCACATGGCGCCTAGGTGGCATGATGATGTGGCGGGTCATCACACTCTCCCCCACCCGATGTTGCGACGACCGCGGCGCAATGCTACTGTATAAACTCTCGAATCTTGTCTTTAAATTGCCACAAGTCTTCGTACCGCCCCCATGCGGCCTCCTCCGGTGATTTCCCTTCCAATATATGAGGAACATGGCAGTGTCCTTTTTCCCTTGTTTTCGCATGGCCTAGTAGTCAATGATAGCCTCAATCTCGCTATCGTGTGAGGCGGTGACGGTAATCGGTGCATGGCTTGACCCTTTTCCGGTTCATGATCCAACTCAATCTTGTGATCCTGCTCACGCTTAAGAGGCAAGCTCTTAGGTAGCTCTTCGGAAATACCATCTTTTTTTTCTTCGAGCAAATTATCTATCCAAGGCGGCGGTGTCTCTTGGGTACCATTATCTTCCTTCGGACTTGTAATGGTTGCCATGAATGTTGGCTCCTCTTTCTTGAGCCCCTCGACAAGCTGCATAGCTGAAAGTTGTGCATGGCCCTGTTCATGCGACATAGTCACTGTAGGCACCATGCAAGTGCCTTCTCTCTCCATGACCAAGAGACGTTGGAGGTAGGGATCGATCATCGTGTGGCAATGTCTAAAGAATTCTTGCCCTAAAACAATGTCAAGGATATCCATAGTAGTGGCGGTAAAATTTGTCGTACCTTTCCAATCGCCCAATTTGACACCAACGCCATTAGCTACACCACGAGCATTTTCTGGCTTAGCATTCACGGTCTTGACGAGGGCGTTAATTGGAGTGAGCTTCAACTCTAGTCTCTTCGCAGCGACCTCGGTCAAAAAATTATGAGTCGCCCCAGTGTCTACCAATGCACGAGCGGGCTTGTTATTGATGGTGAGATCCACGTACTGGTTTTTATTATCATTGGTTTGACTATCTTGCTTCGCGACAACGCCACATAGTCTAATCGTCCCCAACTGTGCGATTCCCGTACTCTGTGTTTGCGTCTGCTCGTGACTTGCACGTACCATAGCGCTAATGTTCTTCAGGTCAGGGCAATTTTTGAAGTTGTGCAGCCCTCCACATAAGTAGCATCCCTTCTTCTCGTTCTGCTCCTTCTTTTCAACATAGCCCTGACGACCACCTGACTTCTTGCCGTCGAACTTATTTGCATTTTGAGTCTTGGAGTATTGTTGTTGCGACTTCTTGCTCTCGCCACGGTCTCCCCCATCTTTGGCATCGCTACCCCTTGACTCATTGCCTTGGTCTTTGCCGTGCTTGTCATGCCTGAAGTCTATCAAAGACTCGGCCTCCACTATGGCTTGGTCTATGTCTGTGACTTGACGGCGCTGCAACTCCTGCTTAGCCCAATTTTACAACCCGTCTATAAAGTGAAACAACAAGTCATCACTAGTGAGATTGGGAATTAGAAGCATAAGGGTGGCGAACTCCTTGACATAGTCGCAGATGCTCCCTGTCTGCTTCAACTCTCTAAGTTTGCGCCTTGCCTCGTACAAGACATTATTTGGATAGAACTGTCGCTTGAACTCATTCTTGAACTGATCCCACGTGTTGATTGTGCATAGACCTCTGTCAGTATCTGCGACCTTTCTTCTCCACCATAGCATAGCAATATCTGTTAGGTACAACACAACGGTATTGATCTTGGCCTCATCGTCCCTTACTTTGCCATGCTTGAAATAGTTCTCCAAGTGCCAAAGAAAGTTCTCCACCTCTTGTGCATCACGAACCCCTTTGAACACTGGTGGCTTAGGAGCCTCGATCTTAGCCTCCCTCATCATGACAACATTGTTGGCTGCCTCGGTCACACCAACGTTGACCTGCTCTTCGAGTGCCACTATCTTTGCCTTCATGGCATCAATAGTACTCAACGTCTCCATGAGTCTGCACTCTAAGGCAATGATGGTTTGCTTTACCTCAATCTCAGCCTGCATGTGCCCTTCCAAGTCATTTCGGATGCTTTCAATCTCTTCAAGAGTATGCCCCTCAAGAACGCTAAGAGTGCCCTCCACCTTGCCCAAACGTTGGCCAAATATATCGATGGCGTCCATCCCCATGTTAACCTTCATAACCCACTCTTTACCGAGCGAAACGTCCTCGGACAGGACCTCCACGTCATCCTCGCTCGCCTCAGTGGTAGATGGTTCTTGGGATGTAAGCCCTTCATTTGGCACAACCTCTGGCGGCACCTCCTAGCTTTTGTTGACGTCATTCCTCTTTTTGTTATGTCCCTTCTTGCCAGCAGCATCCTGGATGACGTTGGCTTGGGTTTTAGCAGCGTTGATTTCTCCGTCGTTTGCCATTCCCTCAGTCGTAACCTTCGCTCTGATACCACATTGTCACGTCCTTAGTCTTCAACTAAGCGCACGTGCGGCACTTGACAATTCGCTCACGTTCTTGCACAACTTGCTCACGATCTTGCTATGTCAAGTCAACCTAGATTACTACACTTAAGATCACTAAGGGAATAGTAGGTGAATAAGACAAGAGAAATTTGCTAGAAGGAAGCTTTTTATTATAGAAGAGTTGATTGATTTTTGCTTGATGGTTTACAAATGAATGACCCTTCTATTTATACTACTCACCTAGGGACTAGTATGTAAATAATTATTATTATACAAGTCCCTACATATTTACAAATAAGCCCCTATTCTAGAAATCTCTACACAACTAGATTATTCTAATGACTTTCCATGCAATTCCATAAGGTTCTAAGGTCTTCCATGAGAATCTCCATATTTCTCTAGAACCTTCTCACATAAGCTAGGCTCCTCTCCATGTAAGCTTCCTACATGGCAAAAATAGTTCCACGTGGCGCCTAGGTGGCATGATGATGTGGCGGGTCATCACACTATGCTGGATAAAATGCTAGGAAAGATCACCAGTCAGACTGCTAAATTCCTTTCATATGCTGGTAGACTACAACTGATCAAAAGTGTCCTGCTAGCTATATACAACCTTTTGGTCCCAAATCTTTGTCCTTTCTAAAAAAGTCATCCAACAAATAGAGTCAACCTGTAGGAAATTCCTCTGGACTGGAAAAGCAGAACAGTCAAGGAAGGCCTTAGTTGCTTAGGAAACACTATGCCTACCAAAGACATCAGGAGGCCTAAATATCACTGATATACTTACATGGAACAAAGCTGCTATTCTTAAACACCTATGGAACCTGTGCAAAAAGAAGGATAAAGTATGGATACAATGGGTACATGCATACTACATAAAAGGAGGAGACACATGGTACACAGAAGCAAAACAGGCATCATGGGTCATAAGGAAAATCATGAAAGCACACAAGTATTTAGAGGCTGCTGGCATCAGTCAAGCTGATTTTTTACAAGGACCAACATTCTCCATCCGGAAAACTTACAACAAACTGAGAGGTGATTTCCCAAAAGTGCAATCGAGGAAAATGCTATGCAACAACCAGGGATGCCCAAGGTGGATCTTCATCCACTACCTAGCTATATATGGCAGGCTAGCAACCAAAGATAGACTTATCAAATGGTCCATTAACTGCAACCCAACCTGCCCACTATGTGAGAACTGGCCAGAAAGCAACAACCACCTATTTTTTCAATGCCCAGTAACACATGAGGTGTGGGAAAAGATACTAACATGGCAGGGGATCCAGAGGCAGATATATACATGGGACCAAGAGCAAAGATGGGCAAACAAACATGCACACGGAAACAATGCAAGAGCTGAAATCTACAGGATGGCCCTATCAGGATGCATATATTACACATGGAAGGAGAGAAATATGAGAGTGTTCCAACAGAAGAAGAAGACTACAGCAGTACTGGTCAAACAGATCATACAAGACATACACACCAAAGGAGAGAAGAAGCCAAGAAATGCAAAGAGACTGAGAGAATTGAATTTTTATCCATAAGCTATAGCTAACAGGAACATGTAAAAGAGCAGAATTATTTCGTTTTTGTGGCTTGATGAACTAGAAGTTGGGGCTCAATGTCCAACTCTAGAGGGTCCTGATCATGAACTGTGTAAATATTTACCCTGGTAATATAAATCAATAGTTACCAAAAAAAATAAAAAATTGGTATATCATATCTTTACCTAAAATATAGGTGAATCTTAAGATTTCTTCATCTGGTGTTTGGGTACCCTTATAATAATAGGGTATTTCAAGAAATATATAAAACCAACCAAATAAAAAAATAAAGGGAAAAGGATAGATTAACCAAAAAAAAAAAAAAGATGAAATAATAAAGTTGTCAATTAGCTGGGAGTCTATTTTGTTGAATCAGTGCTTTAACTTTTATATGACCAGTCAGCTTATTTGTTAGCAGTCAACAATGGCTTGCTAGTTCAAGCACTGACTCAAGCTCTTGGATATCATCAATTTTCTTGGTATTATTCTTAATATTTTTAAAAGGACAAATTTGCATTTGAAATAGGTAGTTGATATGATGATGTCAATGAATAAAATATCTGCTTGTAGGTATTGATAAAAACAAAGACTTAAGGCACAAGCTAAAAGTTAATAATGTCACATCAAAAATTATATAGACTTTTTTTTCACAAGCTAAAAGTTAATAATGTCACATCAAAAGTTATATAGACTTTTTTTTCTAAAAAAAAATAATTTTTATTACATAGGCGGTAGGGGAAGGGGAGAAATTACAATGTGGGGATTCGAACCCTCACCAACAACGTAAAAATTAGGTAGTCAACCAACTGAGCTACTAAGTCTCTACAAAATTATATAGACTAAATTGTAAGCGAGGATGTGATTTACAAAAGTGTTATGAAAATAATGAGAACCAAGATTCAAATCCCAAAAGAAACAAAACATGCTAGGCATTTATATTTTCTATTTGCCGATATGTAGTAGACAGAGTTAGTGGGCCAAATCAAGATTTTCACCTGGGCGAGATTCAAAATATAAAAAAGGTAACCAACACAAAGAAGTCATGAGAATTAATGCATCTACTGTATATACTCAAAAAACTAATTTTAACTTTGTTTAATATAATTTTCTAGCAAAGAAGGTTTGGACGAACACTTTTTCTCCCCTAATTCTATGCCTAGAGAGAATTATCTAATACATGTGCTAATGAAAGGTAATAAGTGACAAGTAAAATAGTCAACGTGCATGTAAGTTGATCTGGACACTATATCATTAAAAGAACATAGATAAAGTGCAACGCAATGAGAAGTGACGATAACATCACCTAAACGTAGGCTGTATGAGTCTTTGTATAATTGTATGCATGTCACTCTGGTCAAAACAATTCGATCCAAAATATTTGTCATTTTAGAAAATTGAGAAGACAGTTGGATTTTTCTCCACCGTTACTATCTTAAGATAACATATGATTTAGTACTATGTAGCGAAGCTAGAGATAGCATAATTTAGTCAAATATTCCTTTTGCTTAATGTTGCAAAATAACTTTTTTAATAGGTATGTCAAAAAACTGAAAGATAAAAGGGCAGTATATTGCTAGTGATCTATAACCAAGTTTATAATTCTGTCATAAACGAACTAACTTATAAACCTTAAATTTTCACGAACATCACCTACTTTAGTTGCCAATGATGATTTCAATGACTTAAAGCAAGCACAAAAATCTTCAGAAAGGGAAAAAAAGTTCAATCACAACAAACTAAAATGATGAGAATTTCTATTGTGAGATAACCTATATGGTAAATGATTACTTTAAGAGGTCCGGTCTGTTTAAGGTTGGTGGACAGAGTTACCTAGTATTCCATCTGCGTTGGTGTGGGAGGGAGCATGCATGTACCTCATGGATTAGTCGAGGTGTATATACTAGCTGGGGCACCACGATTATAAAAAACAAATAATGTGTTAAGAGGGAGGAAGAGACAGACCTTTTTTTTTTTTTTCCAATCGGCCTCTAAGTTCCATGACTGAAACTTAGATGGGTTTTCTTATTAATACTGCCAAACTTAGAGTTGTTCGATAACACTTCTTGATCAGAAGTTTATGGAAAATATTACAAAAGTTGTACAAGCATTCAACCATAATCTAAACTATAACAACCCTTCTTTGGTTTGACCCGAAAGTTTGGCCATTCTTCTTGGTCCTTCTTGAGTAATGCTATAACTCCATTTGGTAGAGAAAAAGCATCATTGAAGATGGTATGGTCTTCATCTGCTCCCCTTTGTTAGCCATGAAATCAGCTGGTGTATTCCCTTCCCTGTAGCAATGTTGAAACTTATAATCTGCTTGTTGCGCTATCTGCCAGATTTGAGCAAAAATATCCACGACATCCCATGAGCATTCAAACTCTTTCCTAGCACTCTTGAATCTTGATAGAAACCATAGAATCTGATTCAATGATTAGCTGGTTGATACCATTATCAAAACACCATTTAACTCCAAACAATAGTGCCTTAGCTTCAGAAATATTGCTTGTGGTTACCCCAAAGACTACAGCAAAAGCCGTCTTCATATCTCCTCTATGATCCCTAAGAACTCCTCCCCCACTTGAACTTCCTGGATTTCCTTTTGTACACCCATCCACATTAGGTTTCCATGCTGGTACCATTGGTTTGACCCATTTGATAACCTTGACTTCAATGATTTGCTTCAGCGTCTCCACCTGATCACAGAAAATTGTCCATCCACTATGGATTTTAACCTCAGGAATTCAGACCTCTTCAACAAGTAGATTAAGCCCATTATCTAACCGCTAAGTTGAGTCATTGATGACTTATAGTCATCAAACCTGCAGGTGCATCTCGGTTTCCATAAGCCCCAACATATCACACTTGGTAAGACCGGCAAAATAAATGCATGAACTTTGTTTTTGGGCTTCATAACCACCATTTCATTATGTTTTGCCTCAGCCTTAATTCCATATAGTTGTTCCCCAACGAAGCATGGAAATATTTCCAAGTTCTACATGCAATAGAACTGTGAGCAAAAAGATGCTTTAAATCCTCTCCACAGTTAGGCTTATAGCAGCAGCTACAAATTGATGGTCCTTCAATTCCAATTTTATTCACCTTGTTATCAGTAGGGAGTCTATCCTTTAAAAGTTTCATCATGAAGAATGAAACTTTAACTGGCAACTTTCTATGCCATATGTTCCTTCCAGAAATTGTACCATTTCTCTTCTTTCTTATATTCCACCATGCAGTTTTGCAAATAAACTTACCATTTTGAGTTGGTATCCATCTGCATTTGTCCTCCTTTTTTTTTCCACTTTCTTCACCAGATTAACCAAATTCCTTGGCAATTTGGTATTTAATTTATCTATGTCCCATTTGCCATTCAGAATGAATTCAACAACTTTCAGTTTAGCATTTTTGGGAGCATCTTGAACTCTTTCTGCTAAGGCACCACTTCCAAGCCAATTGTCCCACCAAAAGGACATGTTTCCACATCCCACTTGCCATTAAATAAGTTTCTCACATGTGACTTTGCTTGCCAGCATCATTTTCCAATTATGAGACTGGCCAGATATCCATTTCCTAGCTACAGAATGTTGCAATCTGCAATACTTCTTCATCAGTAAATCTCCAAGTAGTGACTGCTTGGATCTGAAGTTCCACCACAACTTTGCTGAACTACATATATCCTGGATTGATCTAAATCCCACCCCTTCTTCTTCTTTAGGATAGCATGAAAGTCCTTGTTTATTATCATCCTAATTGTGCAAACCACAGTAGTAAAAAGGCAATACACAGCCTGAGTTTCCAATACAAGTGTGTAAGTGATACTTTGCTTTACCTTTTTGTACAACAACTCAAACAAAGGTAAAATAAGCGAATACAAAGCTGCAGCTCCAAGTGTCAAGATAAACCCTAGAGCATACTCCCTCTTTGCTTCCCCTTTCGACCTGTCACCGTTCGCGTGGAGGTTCAATACCACCGCGCCAAGTGTCAATAGAAAAATGGAGTTGATGGAGTAGACCGTAAACTTTTGCTTCACAAAGAGGAAGGCAAAGCCCGCGGTGAAGGCAAGTTGAGAAGCAATAAGAAGTGCTGACGTGGAGACAGGTAATTTAGTCACGCCGTAAGCATAAAGATAGTTTTCGAATCCGGTTAGGACTCCGATCCCGATCGAAGCTATAAGAATCCTAGGAGTCATTAGAACTATCTTTATATTATTGTTATTGTTATTGTATTATTATCGTCTGTTGCTAACATTTTGTCTTGGATTTGCAACGGTTGAAATAGGAGATGGCTAAAGGGACGAAAATAATTGGCCAACCAGCTGTCTCTAGCCCGCTTGATAGCCATATTCTTTTGCCTCCTTTGATGAAGTAAAGGCATGTGATAAAAGGGCCACCACAATTTCCTATTGCTAGAATTATACAATTTATAACTAGAAGAAGTTTCTTCATTCTTGATCTTACTTGAGTTTCCATTTTCTGTGGAGGATTGATTTTTTTTTTCTTTTGTTGAGTTTATAATATGTTTGTGGAAATAATATAGTCATTTCGTCTTGGAGTTTTCGACTGGGTCAACGTCTTTTCTGTTAGGGTTTTGTCCTGATTTTCTTATCATATTTGAATTTTACCTTTTCTTGAACGAAGGATAAAGAGTTTATCATAATTGATTTTACTTTTTCCAAAAGGAAAATATAAATCTTCCATATTTGAGTAACCCTTTTTTTGGTGGAAAAGTTTTGGACATCTATAAATTGACCTCCTTCTCACAACTAGAGAACACAGAAAATCATTCACAATGTAATCATTAAAATAGTTTCATTTAGGGGGAGATTATTCTCTCATAGTTTTAATATTTTTCTTTTTATATTAGTTTTTCAATATGTAGGTCACTTGACCAAATCATATTAAATATTATGCCTATTTTCTTTGTTGTCCGATTTATCATCGTTCAAGGTTTACAAATTATTAGCTTCTGCATGACGCCTTGATTATTTCGATCCCAACATTGTCTTCAAATTCGCTTAAGATATATTAAGGAATAATAACTATTTCCCTCTAATTTAATATATGTGTAAACAGTAAAATATTTATTTCTTTTATCGTTTAGAAATATCTACAAATTGTGAGTTCACTGAAAAAGAATAATTTTTAACCCATGCTTATTTTTAACACTTGGGTTCCAATACCAATTTTCAACCTATGCTTATTTTTTAACACATGACTATTTCAATCAATATCAATTTTTAACTCGTGCTTATTTTTAACGCAAAGTTATTTTCAACAAATACCGATTTTTAATTTATTTTTAACCAACATCTATATTTAAGCCATATGATTTTTTTTTATTTTTTTTTACCTATTTTGAACTATGCATTACAAAAGTATCAATATTGAGAACCTTCATCAATGAGAACCATTAGATTTGGACGGCAAAAATGAAGCTAGAAAGCAATTTTACTAGGCATTTGCTCATGCACATTTTAACTCGAAAAAGAACTTGTTGGCAAATTCTAAAAATAGACTTTTTACCATAATTCTTACCACCATAACAAACCAAATTTAATGACCAATACCCAAAAATCAACCCCAACAAGAGCAAAAACTTGTCACTACCTAGGGGAGTAGGGGGGACGGGGGCACGGATAAGGGGGAGATAAGGGAGGAGGACATCGAACAAAGAAAAATACTAGATAGGATCGTACGGAGAAAATATGTTGAATTATATTTCTTCTTCTATGTATTACAATGGCTACTCTACATCCATTATATAGAATGTAAGCTAAGGACTGAATATAAATACCATAAAAATAAATTGTGTAACATAAAAGATACACCCATACTAGTTCTAGAAGAACCTACTTTCTACTATGCAAAGATCATTATGTTTAGGACTTAAAACCAAAGCTGTCACACAAAGATATATCAAGGACTATACGTGTCAATAGGATTTATCAGGGTCCAAAATGATCGTCTCCATACATGAAGGAACATTTTGGCCATTTTCTAAGAAGTAATGTCAATATATTCATAACATCACATGTACTGGTCTTGGCAACAATTATAAATGACTCTTTTAATCTGAATCCGCCTCTGGACTCTTAGGGAACCCCACCCATACAATCTGTTTGCTACCTTTCAATAAGTACAGTGAAATTTGATCATAAAATTACATGTACCGGTCTTGGCAATAATTATAATTGATTCTTTTTAATCATGGAGTACAAGTTTTATCAATCATTTCTTGTTCTGGAGATTGATTTTCTGTCTTCAACTTGCTGCCTTTTATATCACCATAGAGGTAAGAAATGAAGCCCCATATAGAAAGCACAAGAGAAATACCTTTTTCTGCTGTGAATTTTTCACCATAAAAAACTACACCTAAAATTTCTGTGACAGGAAGTAGAACAGTAATTAAAATGCCAGACACCAATGATGAAGAAGAATAGACAACTCCAATGGCACCTAAGAAGAAGCATTGCCAAATTATTGCAGACGATACTATAACTATATAATATCTGCCTTCTCCAAGTTCAAATGTTTTTGCCTCCCTTGAAATGGCCTGCAAGCTTAATTTAAGTTATTAAATAACACTCTTAAAATAATTGGCATGTTTAACTAATGAATTTAGTTTTATGGTATTAGGTTATCTAAAAATAACGACATGTAACTGTTCATAATAAGTGAAACTAGTAATCTGAAAAATAAGATCCATAACTGGCTGTATAACATGTAAAGTTCAGTTGTTGAGGCGTTGAGCCCAGTTTTCACTAAGTGATGTTAAAATATAAAAAAGGAAACACATGAAGAAGTCAAGGAGATTTGACGTATAGTATGTACACATGAAAAAATTATTTACCTATTGAAGTAGTATAATTTTCTAGCGAATGGATATCAATTGAAACCTCTCAGACAAGGATGGCTCCGTCAAACTAAATTAAACTGTATACTATATAAGTTAAATCGTTAACTTATATTATACGACTTTAACCTTAATATAAATGATACTCTACTTGTCATGCCTATTAGCCGATATGATCAATTTTATTGCTTGATGTCTTGACTCTCTCTTTCAATTCAGCCAAAAATTGGAATTAATATATTGGTTATTGCAGCTCATGATGTCTTCAAAAAAAGGGAAATTAAGAAGCGAACTTCACTACCAAAAAACAAATTGAATTAGCTACCCAATTCGTAGCTAATCTGTTGTTAAATAGTCTATAATTAACATGATTTTTTATAATATGTTGTTAATTCATTATTAAATAAGAATGGCGATGAATTTTACGGTTTAGAGACAGAAACTATCCATCTCTAATTCTGATTTCTCTTAGTAGTTTTTGGATAATTGACATATCATATGTTTACTCAAAATACAGGTGAATCTGAAGACTTCTTCATCTAGTGTTAGGGTACTCTTGTAATAATAGGATATTTCAAGAAATACATAAAACCAACCAAATAAAAAATGAAAAAGAACGAGAAAAGGACAGATTAACCAAAAAAAGAAAAAAAGATAAGGGAAAAAGATGTAATAGCAATAAAGTTGTCGATTAGCTAGGAGTCTATTTTGTTGAATCAGTGCTTTAACTTTTATATGACCAGTCAGCTTATTTGTTAGCAGTCAACAATGGCTTGCTAGTTCAAGCACTGACACAAGCGCTTGGATATCATCAATTTTCTTGGTATTATTCTTAATATTTTTAAAAGGACAAATTTGCATTTGAAATAGGTTCTCATCCGTCCAAAAAGGTTATTCTAATTCAATTTGGCATTGATTTTAAAAAATAAAAGAAAACTTTTAAAATATATAATTCAAAATAAACCTTAGATATTTATGTGGTTATAAATTATTTAATAAATTTAAATTATTTTTAAGTATAGAAAAATATCAATTTTTTTGAGATAAACTAATAAAAAAAATAGAATAATCTTTTTGGAACGGAAAGAATAAATAAAATGATGATGTCAATCAATGAAATATCTGCTTGTAGGTAAGATGACAAGAACAACAACTTAGGCACAAACTAAAAGTTAATAATGTCACATCAATAATTATACAGACTAAATTGTAGGGGAAGATGTGATTTACAAAGTGTTATGAAAATTATGAGAACCAAGGTTCAAATCCCCCAAGAACCAAAACATGTTAGTCATTTATATTTTCTATTTGCCTATATGTAGTAGATTGAGTTAGTGGACGAAATTAAAATTTTCACCAAGGAGATTCAAAATATAAAAAAGTAGTCATACGAAGAAGCCATGAGAATTAATACATCTACTATGTATATGCAAAAACAAATTTTAACTTTATTTTGTACTATAATTTTTTGGCAACGAAGGCTCACATGAACTTCCTAATTGCGCCCCTAGTTAGAGTTATCTAATGTGCTAATGAAAGGTATCAAGTGACAAGTAAAATAGTTAATGTGCATGTAAGTTAGTCTGGACACTACTATTATTAAAAGAACATAGATAAAGTGCAAAAAAATGGGTAGTGACGATAACATCACCTAAATTTAGACTATATGAGTCTTTGTATAATTGTATGCATGTCACACTCAAATTGTGTGTTTGTGGGAGAGGAAATAGTTTTCCTTTACCATCTTATACGGACATAAAGTATAACCTGTAACATCTAGATACAAATTTAGCTACCATGTGGTGTGGGCTTATGTGCGCATAACTAAAAGTAATTGATCGAAATCGAAAATTATGCAATTATGAAATTCCGTTCAAATAAAAGGTTTTTGGCAAGAGACGAAGAGGATTTATCATAGTTAATTTCTGTCCATTTACTATATACATAACTGTTAATACTCCCTCTTATCTGTTTTATTCGTTACTCTGGTCAAAATAATTCGATCCAAAAGATCAAAATATTTGTCATTTTAGAAAACTAGAAAGACATTAGGCTTTTTCTCCATCCTTACTATTTTAGATAACATATAATCATTAGTTACTCATTTAATGAAGCTAGAGAGTTAAATATTTCTTTTGATTAATACAATTTTTTTTTTTCAATAGGTACGTCAAAAAATTAAATGAAAGATAAAAGGGAAGTATATTGCTAGTGATCTATAACCAAAATTTATAATTCTGTCATAATAGTAAACGAACTGACTTATAAACCTTAAATTTTCACGAACTTCTCCTATTTTAGTTGCCAGTGATGATTTCAATGACTTAAAGCAAGAAAAAATCTTCAGACAGGGAAAAAAAAACTGCAATCACAACAAACTAAAATGATGAGAATTTCTATTGTGAGACAACTTATATAGTAATTGATTAATTTAAGAGGTCTCGTTTGTTCAACCGTTGGTGAATAGAGTTACCTAGTATTCCATCTATATTGGTGGGAGGTGGCATGCATGTACCTCATGGATTAGTCGAGGTGTATATACTAGCCCAGACACCACGGTTATAAAAAACAACGATTGTGCTAAGAGGGAGGAAGAGACAGACCTGGAAGTCCTTGTTTATTATCATCCCAATTGTGCAAACCACAGTAGCAAAAAGGCAATACACAGCCTGAATCTCCAATACAAGTGTGTAAGTGATATTTTGCTTTGCCTTTTTGTACAACAACTCAAACAAAGGCAAAATAAGCCCATACAAAGCTGCAGCTCCAAGTGTCAAGATAAACCCTAGAGCATACTCCCTCTTTGCTTCCCCTTTCGGCCTGTCACCATTAGCGTGGAGGGCTAATACCACCGCGGCAAGTGTCAATAGAAAAATGGAGTTGATGGAGTAGGCCGTAAACTTTTGCTTCACAAGGAGGAAGGCAAAGCCCGCGACGAAGGCAAGTTGAGAAGCGATAAGAAGTGCTGATGTGGAGACAGGTAATTTAGCCACGCCGTAAGCATAGAGATAGTTGTCGAATCCGGTTAGGACTCCAATCCCGATGGAAGCTATAAGAATCCTAGGAGTCATCAGAACAACCTTGATATTATTGTTATTGTTGTTGTTATTGTCGTTTGTTGCTAAAATTTTGTCTTGGCATTTGCAACGGTTGACATAGGAGATGGCCAAAGGGATGAAAATAATTGGCCAACCAGCTGTTTCTAGCCCGCTTGATAGCCATATTCTTTTGCCTCCTTTGATGAAGTAAAGGCGTGTGATCAAAGGGCCACCACAATTTCCTATTGCTAGAATTATACAATTTATAACTAGAAGAAATTTCTTCATTCTTGAGCTTGCTTGAGTTTCCATTTTCTATGGAGGATTAGATTGAAGACTTTTCTTATATTTGAGTAGTGATTTACAATGTGTGGACAAATATATATAGTCGGTTGTCTTGGAGTTTCCTACTGTACCGTCAACGTCTTGTGTGTAAAATGTGTTAAAAATATACTCATATATTAAGGAATACTTTACAATAATTATTTTTCTTCTACTTTAACATCTACAATAATGATTTTACCAAAGCCGAGGGCCTATTGGAAACAGTTTCTCTACCTCCCAAGTTGGGGATAAGCGCTTTGTACACACTACCCTCTTCAGATCCCACTTATCAGATTACACTGGGTATGTTATTGTTATTGTTGTTGTTGTTTAATATAAATATATATTTCTTTTATAAGTTTAGAAATATTCTATAGATCTATAAGTTCACAAGAAAGAAAAAATTTAACCCTTGCTTATTTTTAACGCGTGAGTCTCAATACTAATTTTCTCAACCAATATTAATTTTCAATTCATGTTTATTTTTTAATGCAGGGCTATTTAGAACAAATACCAATTTTAGTCCATAAGAATTTTTACCATATCTATATTTGAACCATGACAAGTATCAATATATTTTTGATGCCTCCACAAACATTCATCTATAAAACCATTAGATTTAGTCAGTGAATATGAAGTTATAAAGCGATTTTACTAGGCACGAGAAGAAGCAGGAGAATCAAGTGCATGTTTATAATGATTAATTCTCTTCTACTTTAATATCTACGCTAATTTAGAATTTCTTTTAAGTTTAGGGATATTCTATAGAACATGAACTTTTTTTCAAGTTTAGGATCTACACTGATATAAAATATTTATTTTGATTTTAGGTTAGGATCTATAAGAAAAATAACATATTATTTTATTTCTGTCCTTGAATTCTCTATAAATAGTACTGATGTACTCTTCTATCTTGATTAAATGGAAGGAAGAATTGAATACAATAAAAAATATCTGGAACAAGGTCCAATCGATTCGAATCGGTCAGTCAAACAAACAAAGACTATATAATTTGTGATCAAGTCGTTCACTTGTATAGCGGTTGGAAATTTCTATTTTTATTTATAAAGTTGCTCAATTGATATAAGCAGGGGCTTCTTGACGGAAAAAATCCGTGAAACACTGGTGATTTAGTGAATTCGCGTCTACCTTATTTTTATAGTGTTGACAATTAAATACGGTGCAAAAAAGGGCATAATTTTGCCTTTCATGGTGTAAAAAGGAAAATTGACGTACAGTATAATCTTTTGCCCTTCATTATTAATTTCAGCTGATGCTGACTACAGCGCTTAATTATTTAAAATTTGATTATTCAATCCTTTTTTCCATAATCATATAATCCGTGTGTATGTTTTTTGTGCCGATTGAAGGATCTTTTTTAACGATAACTTAGAACGTGTTAAAAAAATAATTAATTAATTAAGACAAACAAAGAAAACAAAGTTCAAAATGCTTAAATTGTACTCTATCACTCTATGTGCGCAACAATAATCTTCACATAATGTTGAATGCTTTTACATATATATAATTTGTATTGTTAACTCTGAACATGAATTATGAGTATGAACGTCGAAAGTCATACTTTAACTTGTAGGAAAGACAAAAACAAAATGAAAAATATACTTTAACTTAAGGATATAACAACATCGAGAAAATGTTCACTTATGACCACTTACAATTTTGAACAGAAGAAAATGATCTTTTTAAATTTTATGTGTGTTATTATCGAATATCTTATATGCAAAAATGAACATCGACATAAAAGTAACAATAAATTTGCAAAGGATTACGTTACCCCTTGGCCCCCAAAATCAGATGGCATACTACAAGGTAATGTTTTTTTCCTTTTGTAGTTGAAAAGAACGTAAGAAACCAATTTATTTCGTAGATTATCACAATTCTAAAAGCATATGAGATGTGGCAGACAATCTATCTATATATTTTACTTTAATATCCCATAATGGTCTGAAAGGATGAGATAAACGGACTAACAGAGAGAAAATGACACATGGGCAAGTTGGCAAGATTGAGCAACTAGATCAATCACAAAAAGTAAGTACCAAAGAATGAGTCTACTTAAAATTTGCGTCAAATATTTAAAGAGAAAAAACACACCACGTTCAATTTGAAGAGGTAGGACCAATTTCAAGATTTGTAAAATGGTGGTAGCCGTTCCAGAGTGTAACCTATCATGACTTCATGGAAATTTAATAGCTTCTTTTTTAGTTATTGCAATATCCATAAATATTTGATTGTGAAGGCAGCTATTATTGTATATTAACTGGAGGTCCTACTACAAACTCGTAAACTTCACTTAGATTGTGTGCGCATAATGTTATCTTATCTTTGAATACTTCCTTTAGACAACGAGAGAAAGATGCTATTTGTGTGATTTGTTCGAATGACAACATTTCAATTCTATTGTATTTAGCCGTTGTTTTTGCTTAATTTGTTTGCCGATTTGCTACGCTTTCTTTTCAAAAAATCCTTCCTGTTAAGTTTGTGGGCTGACTGGGGGTTGCAGGGGGCGGCAACCCCCTGCTATGGACGAAGCAAGAGGTTGAAGACACCCTAAGAAATTCTAGGGCTAGGGTTTTTTGGCAGCCGATATAATTTTAGTTTTTCGCTATATTTTGTAATTATCTTTCATTGAGAAATAAAAAGCATTGGTGATTGGCCGTGGGTTTTCTTCCCCTTGAGGGTTTCCCACGTAAAAATTGTGTGTTTGTTACGTTCGTTATTATTGCTTTCACTTATCGTTATCTCAGAACACTTTTCTCATAGGTCGTTACATTTCAGGCCATTTATAATCGTTTAAAAGGATCCTAGATTTGTCGGATATTGTATAATTAAGACATTCATACTTTATGATAACGAGTCATGACTCGTGAGACTCTCCCAAAATTTATGTGGCTATAACGTTGAGCATTTCTTAGAGTTATGTGAGTTTTTTATGAATAACAAACGAAATTCATGACTTGTAAAATAATTTGTGACTTAATTAGGCCGAGAGTAAAATTTTAGTTACCAAGTTAATTGGGTAGTAAGGTTACAGAGAGATATGTATATTATATAGGTAAATAATTAGCTCATCCGACTGATAAATTAATGGATGTAGTTATCATGGTTACCAACATCACCACCTTTAATACAAACTATCATCCCTTAGTGCACGATAAATATAGATATGCTCACGTTTATAAAATGTTAAAAAATTTGACCGCTCAAATAATTTGTCATTCCTAAAAGAAGAAAAAGACGTAGAAAAAGTTATAAGCTTACTTTTTTAGTTCAATAATTATTTGCTAAATTGACATGATTCTAATTATTCATGTTTATTATTTTTACATCGTCTTGCTAAATCACTTTCAACAAATCAGAATTGCTTTTAGAATATCATCTCAGACAAATTAAACGGACATTAACTTTATTATGTTTCATTTTTTTTGGTCTTACATTAACTTTATTATATGCTATCTCTTGTCATGACACTTGATTTCCCTTTCATCTTCGCCATCTTTATAGACCAAATAGTCTTATCATACAAAAAGCAAATTAAGAAACGAAATTAAAGTTAACATTTAAGGAAATGATGTTGTCGTTAAGTTATGTTTGTAAAGGATGGCCGGAGAAAAGAAATTAAAATTGGACAGGGTTGAGAAAGAAATATTGTAGATCTAAAATATAAATTTAAAAAGGAGAGAAAACTGTCAAATCAAAATTTTGAATTTATACGTATCAACTTTAAGTATTTGGCCAAGTAAAACAATGTCAACATAGTATAGATTAATAAAAGGTTATTGATAGATTATGTAAATATTAATTAGAATATTTTGTAGTCTACTATTTTAGGTTAGAAATATTTTGTATATTGTTTAATCTCCTATTTAAGATTAGAATATTATTCTCCTATTTTGTATATAAACCAATTCAAGTAATGAAAGGACTCAAGGAAAATATTTCATACATGGTATCAGATTAGGGTTTCTTTCTTCTTCCTCCTTCCGCTACGCCCTAATCCCTATTTTTCCTCCACTAAGCCGTCGCCCCCCTTCTCCTCTTTTTCCCATGGCCGACACACCTACCACCCCGGCTAAGCCCACGTTCTACCCGACTCTCGCGGTCTCCAATATCAAGAATCACATCTCTGTTACTCTTGAGATGGAAAACTCACAATACGGTACATGGGCAGAGCTTTTCAAAATTCATGCTCGTTCTCACAAGGTCCTTCATCACATCATTCCTCCACCCAAAGGTAAGGAGAAGCCGGCTCCCAAAACTGATGAGGAAGTTGAATTATGGACCACCATTGACGCCACCGTGCTTCAATGGATTTATTCGACAATTTCGAATGATCTGTTAAACACTATCATCGAACCAGACACTACTGCCATGAATGCTTGGGATCGCTTGCGTGATATCTTTCAAGATCATCAAACTTCTCGTGCGGTGACGCTTGAACAAGAATTCACAACGCCTCGTATGGAGGATTTTCCCAATGCCTCCGCCTATTGTCAACGTCTCAAGAGCCTTGCCGATCAACTGAAAAACGTCGGGGCTCCAGTGACGAATAGCCGCCTTGTCCTTCAACTGGTCTCGGGTCTCACTGAAGCGTACAAAGGGGTTGGGACACAAATTCGCCACGCAAAGCCGCTCCCCCCATTCACTGAGGCTCGGTCTTCCCTAGTTTTGGAAGAACGTGAACTTGCGGCTATGGTGTCTCACGGGTCTAGTTTGGCTATGGTGGCCTCGGTTGACGACGCGCCACTCCCCTCAGACAACACAAACTCACGCCGAGGGAAATCAAAAAATTCCCGCGGCTAAAATTCTGGAACTGGCCGTAAGGGGGGCTCGGGCCGCTGCTCAAGTAGCGGAAAAGTCACCAGTGGCCGCGGTAATTCTGCCCGAAGCGGCGGCGGTCAGCAGTAGTGGACTGCCGGCAGTGGCGGTCAGCAGCAGTTTGGCCACTGGCAGTGGGTCCCCTAGCCCCGCTGGGCAGCTCCTCCCCCCTGCCCGTACCCGACATCCTCTTGGGCTCGTCCGCCGCCAGTCCCGCCACGGCAGCAAGGTATTTTGGGCCCTCCTCCAGCTCAGTAGCTCTACACGGCGGCAGTGGCTTTTCCCGGGTCGTATGTTCCAACCGACATTGAGTCCGCAATGCACACAATGTCATTGAACCCGCCCAATCAAAATTGGTACATGGACACCGGGGCCACTTCTCATATGACATCCTCGGACGGTAATCTCTCGTCTTATTTTAATTTGAGCAATCAAAATAATGGTATTGTTGTGGGAAATGGTCATTCGATTTCAATTTGTGGTTGTGGTCATACTAGTTTGCCTCCCCCAAACCCCCCTTATCCTTACGAAATGTCTTACATGCTCCTAAACTCATTAAAAAATTAATCTCAGTACGGAAGTTTACTACTAATAATTCTGTGTATGTTGATTTTGATCCATATGGGTTTTCTGTGAAGGATTTCAGACGGGGATGCCACTAATGCGGTGTGATAGTCGGGAAGATCTTTATCCGGTCACCACCATCAAATATCCAACCACTACTCCATCAACCTTTGCGGCGTTGTCCTCTCCTTTTTGGCATGCTCGCTTGGGTCATCCGGAAAATTCTATCTTAGATTGTCTTAGGGTTAATAAAAGCATTGAATGTAATAAATCTAGTCTTTCTAGTATTTGTCGTTCTTGCGTTCTTGGTAAACACATTAAGTTGTCGTTTGATTCTTCTATTTCGGAAACTTTGATGCCATTTGATATTATTCATAGTGATTTGTGGACCTCTCCCGTGTTAAGTTCATTGGGTCATCGATATTATGTTCTGTTTATGGATGATTTTTCGAAATTTTTATGGACTTTTCCTTTGGCTAAGAAATCCGATGTTTATCCGAAATTCTTAACTTTAAAAACCCACATTCATACCCAATTTGAACGTCATATTAAAAATGTCCAATGTGATAATGGGAGGGAATATGATAATGGTCAATTTGGGAAATTTTGTGAGTCTAATGGGATGTCATTTCGTCTTTCTTGTCCACATACGTCTTCACAAAATGGGAAAGCCGAAAGAAAAATCCATTCTATCAATAATATCACTCGGACTCTTCTTGCTCATGCTTCTCTCCCCCCTTTCGTTCCGGCATCACGCCTTACAAATGGCAACATATCTTCTTAATATTTTACCAAGTAAATTATTAGGTCACGTTTCTCCTCTTCAAGTGCTATACCAAAGAAAGCCATCTCACTCTCATCTTCGGGTTTTTGGGTGTTTATGCTATCCCCTCTTTCCTTCTCCAACTATCCACAAATTGCAAGCCCGATCTACACTGTGTGTCTTTTTGGGGTATCATACGAATCACAGAGGGTATAAGTGTTATGATTTATCGTCCCATAAAATCATTATTTCTCGTCACGTGATTTTTTATGAGAATGTCTTCTCCTTTTCCAATTTCCATTCTCCCACTTCTATTACTTATGAGTTTTTGGACGATGGCATTTCCCCATTGTGGTTGCATCACTTGGCTTCATCTACCCCCCTCCCACCGTGACCCAGCCCGCTGCCCAGTCCCCTCCCACCGTCACCCAGCCTGCTGCCCCTCTCCCATCCGTTGGCAGTCCCCTCCCACTGTCACCCCAGCCTCCCCCTTCTACCAATCCGTCCCGAATGGTGACCCGGAGTCAGCATGGTATTTTTAAGCCAAAACGCACGTTTAACTTGAATACCATGGTTACGAAATTCCCTCTCCCTCGTAACCCTGTGACCGCCCTTCGTGACCCGAATTGGAAAATGGCTATGGATGATGAATTTGATGCTCTTATTAAAAATAAGACGTGGGAGTTGGTGCCCCGTCCACCTAATGTGAACGTTATTCATTCTATGTGGATTTTCACTCATAAAGAAAAATCTAATAGTGACTTTGAGAGGCATAAAGCCCGTCTTGTAGGTGATGGTAAGACTCAACAGGTTGGCATTGATTGTGGTGAGACATTCAGTCCAGTGGTCAAGCCAGCTTTGATCCGTACCGTTCTCAGTCTTTCCCTATCAAAGAAGTGGCCTATTCATCAGCTAGATGTCAAGAATGCTTTCTTACACGGTGAGCTCAAGGAAACAGTGTATATGCATCAACCTCTGGGTTTCAGAGATCCTACTCATCCAGATTATGTATGTTTACTCCGTAAGTCCTTATATGGGCTTAAGCAGGACCCGAGAGCATGGTACAAGCGTTTTGCAGATTATGTCTCTTCTCTTGAATTTTCAAATAGCAGATCTGACAATTCTTTGTTCATCTACAAAAAAGGGTCCGATATGGCATACATGCTACTTTATGTTGATGATATTATTCTTACTGCTTCCTCAGATTCTCTCCGATGCTCCATTATGGCTCTCCTTGCCTCGGAATTTGCTATGAAGGATTTGGGTCTTTTGAATTATTTCCTTGGCATTCATGTCACTTGACATAAGGATGGCATGTTTCTTTCGCAACGCAAGTATGCCGAAGAAATCATTGATCGAGCTGGGATGTCTTCTTGTAAGGCTACTTCTACTCCGGTTGATACTAAACCGAAGGTAAGCGGCACATCGGGTGCTCCTTGTGATGACCCAACTCACTATAGCAGTCTCGCAGGTGCCCTTCAGTATCTTACTTTCACGAGGCCGGATATCTCTTATGTTGTTCAACAGGTATGCTTACACATGCATGCACCGCGACAGGTTCATATGCATGCACTTAAGTGTATCATCCGTGACATTCAGGGTACACTTGACTATGGTTTGCATCTTTATCCGTCCTCAGTTACGGACCTTCTTTCCTAAACAGATGCGGATTGGGGGGGCTGCCCTAACACACGTCGGTCAACGTCTAGTTACTGTGTCTTTCTTGGGGATAACTTGATATCGTGGTCTTCGAAACGCCAACCTACCCTCTTTCGTTCGAGTGCTGAGGCGGAGTATAGGGGGGTTCCTAATGTTGTCTCCGAGTCCTGCTGGCTTTGCAATCTTCTGTTGGAATTACATTGTCCTATTCATAAGGCTACTATGGTATATTGTGACAATGTGAGTGCCATTTATCTTTCGGGAAATCCGGTGCAACATCAACGCACCAAACACATTGAAATGGACATTCACTTTGTTCGTGGGAAGGTTACGCGCGGACAGGTTCGTGTCCTTCATGTTCCTTCCCGCTATCAGATTGCCGATATTTTCACCAAGGGACTACCACAGGTCTTATTTGAAGATTTTCGGGACAGTCTCAGCGTTCGTAAACCTCCCGTTTCGACTGCGGGGGTGTGATAGATTATGTAAATGTTAATTAGAATATTTTGTAGTCTACTATTTTAGGTTAGAAATATTTTGTATATTGTGTAATCTCCTATTTTAGGTTAGAATAGTATTCTCCTATTTTTTATATAAACCAATTCAAGTAATGAAAGGACTCAAGGAAAATATTTCCTACAGTTATCACTCTTGTTTTTGTCTAAAGACAAGGATTCATATAACCGACCTAAATCACCTTGTTAACCCGTAAAATCCGTACAGTTAAATTTGTATATGTGGTCAAGGACACGTGGATCAATACGATCAAAATAATGAGATAATATGTAAAATTAAGCAAGATAATTATAAAGAAAGCTAAGCCTGAGCCTTGACGAAATGATGAGCTAGAGTATTCAGGCAAGCTATATGTCAACGCCTTCTCTAGAACAATCAATACCAAGAATAAAGAAATTGCTTTAAGAATATTTGTTTTCTATTAGATTTCAGACGCTCCTTACAATGAAATAAGAATCTTTATTTGTACTTGAGCTATGGGATACAAGTTTCATGAATCGCGCCCTCTTTACTACGAGTCTGTTGCATTTTCGACCCATAATTATGTCCTCTTTTGCAATTGACACCCTAGCTATCCTATTTTTTTTTATGATTTGCACCCTAACCTCCTTATTAATTTTTCAAAACAACGAAAGCACTCTTTAAAAAAAATCACAAGGGCAAAGTTGAAAAAATAGATAATAAAAAGAAAAGGCACAAAATTAAACTACATTCTTGTGAATTTACTTGTTGAAGCTGCTTGAGCAGCTCAAGCAGCTGATCTATGTTGGATTCAAGATCGCTATCTTAGCATTACCAATTTTGTTTGAAACGAACTTACGATACAAATGTATCTGGTCATCCAGCCAGAGGCGAATCCAGGATTTTTAGAACATGGGTTCACTACACACAAAAATAAAAAAAATAAAAAAGAGAGAGAGAGAGAGACAACATATTAAGTGGGAAATGATCCCTAATCCTCTAGGTAAATAAGTCAACATTTAACCAAGTCTACCAGTTATCTTTTTGTAGCATGGACTCCAACAGATAATATTATATTAATTTTAGAAAATATATACATAAAATAGATAGTTTTACAGAGATACCATGAGTTCGCAGGCTCCAAAATTACTACACAAATTCGCCCCTACATCCAGCTGAACTTCAAGCTTCCTCGAGGCATATATATATATATATATATATATATATATATATATATATAATTTTATTTTTAATTTTTAATTTTTTTTTTTTTTACTTTTCAAGGTAAACTTTTAGTTATGCCTTAACTAAAAGTGTGCCTTATAAGACATAACTAAAAGTATGTCCCATAAGGCGGAACTTTTCCTTAAGGAATAACTAAAGTTATGCCGGACCCGGCATAACTATAAGTTCCGCCTTATAAGGAAAAGTTTATGCCTTAAGAAAAAGTTCCACCTTAGGGGCATACTTTTAGTTATTCCTTAACTAAAAGTCTGCCCCATAAGGCATAACAAAAAGTATGCCCCATAAGGCGGAACTTTTCCTTAAGGCATAACTAAAAGTTAGCCTTATAACGCAAAGTCTATGTCTTAAGGAAAAGTTATGCCTTATGAGGCATAATTTTAGTTATGCCTTAACTAAAAGTCTGCCCCATAAGGCATAACTAGGAAAAGACTTTTAGTTAAGGCTTAAATAAAAGTCTGCCCATAAGTATGCCGCTCCGGCATACACTTGTTAAGGAATAACCAAAGTTATGCCGGACCCGGCATACTTATGCCAAGTCTGCCCATAAGGCATGAGTATGCCGGGTCCGGCATAACTTTGGTTATTCCTTAAAAGGTGTATGCCGGGTCCGGCATACACGCAACCCAAACCCTGCCTTGTGATTTTTTTTAATTTATGCTTGAGCGAGGGTTTGAACCCAAAACCTCATGATTTCTGCGCCAGGGTTGCAACGTGAAGGGCAAAAAATAAAGACAACAATATGGGGGGCAAAATTTAAAGACCACCCCAAAAGAAGGGCAATCCGCGCAAAAAAAATGAAACTAATTCAATGAGGGGACCCAAGTAGGTTTGATATTAAAAGACAAGATGGCGACAAAATGGAAGCATGCAAGAAAAGTCAACACTAACAACACGTGTAGGGGAATATCTAATCCAAATCATCAAAGAATGAAATTACTATTTTAACATTGTGAGGACTACAAAAAAATTTATATCGTCACTTATATATAGTAGTAATATTATATTAAAACACACTTTGACATAGAATACAATAAATATCAAATACAAGGACAAAATTGAAAGCGTAAACCATTTGGTTAGCAAGCTCCCTAACAAGAAAGTTGAGAACTAACTAAGGACGACAAAACACATTACATTGTCACTTATTATATATACATATATATATATATATATATATATATATATATTGTTGTAAATAAACAAGTGGATGTCCATGTGGGGCCGTTTCCACTGTAGCACACATCTTCCCCCAAGCAACTACACTATGTACCACTGTAGCAAACATCTTCCCCCAAGCAACTACACTATGTAAAGGTTTATAAATAGCCCTATGTAATAGATGAGAAAAACAGATCAATATGGAAAGAAAACTTAGTACTTTCTGTTTCTCTCTCCCCTCATTTTTGCTACTTTAATTTATTGCACTGCTTTTATTTTATAACACGTTATCAGCACGAGACTCTGTCATTTTGAGTTTAATTTTCTATCTAGCTCGTTGTGCAATTAATTTCACAAGTGAAAGATTATCAACAAGATGTTATGATATTAGCGAAGAAGCTCTGGTCTTAGTTAACTGTAAGGCTCGGAGGTATAAGGTATGTGGATTTTTAAAGAAATCACTACCCATGTGAGGTATGGACACCTAGCACCCTCAAATATGTGCTTGATAATATTGCCTTTGCTGTAAGTTCGTTGCTACAGTTGTTAGCTTATTTTGCAAGCATGCATATTTTGGTCAAATATTTAACATATGGGTACACTCCATGTTCTTTATTTCTAAGAACTTGTGATCCTTCAAAAACGTACTTGCTATTAATTTAGATGAATATATCAAATCATATTTAACATTAGACATATGAGCTTTTGGTGCTAATTCATATTTCAAAGAAGTGTAGATCTTGCAGTGCTTCATATTGGCAGCAATTGCTCCGAAAGCCAGGTGAGTAAATTATTACTCCACTTGTTTTTAATCTTGTTATACTAATGATATCACTTTGTTGGATTCATCGGATCTAAGAGAACCTAATTAGTTCTAGACCATTTATGCCTCAAAGTGTTCCTGAAGACCAATATTGTTACAAGGGATTATGGTGTTAATTTTATATCCCTTAAATGACTAAGAATGAGAGTTCACAAGACACTCGAAGTGATAATATTTATTAAATCTCGTTATGATTAAATTCATTTATGTCTATAACCACCAGAAGTGGGATTATTTTTATAGGCTTATTGTTGGGACTAAATATGTATGCCTTAATTTGCTCCAGAAGTAGCAATATCTTAAAAGAAATTATAAGCTATCACGATTTGATATGCTTAGGGTACGTTCCGAAAATTATGTTTTATTCCTGAAGAATGAAAACTTCTGATAAATGTTGTAAATACAGATCCATTCTCTGAAGTGAATGCGATAGTATGTAGTAAGGCCTATAAATATGAACATGCATTTGATTATGAAAGCATCATGATTCATCTCCAGAAGAGGTAGAATAATTGAGAAGAAATACTCTGAATATTGTACTAAACTCATAAATTTGTTCCTCGAGTGGCAAACTTTGAACTCTACTCCCGAAGCAGTAAAACTTTGAGCTCTACTCATGGAATAGTAAGACTCTGAATTCTACTCCAGAAGTAGTAAGCCTATGAATTTTACTCCTGAAGTAGTAAGGCTTTTAATTCTACTCCTGAAATAGTACAACTCTGAAATCTACTCCTGAAGTAGTAGAATTCTGAAATTTACTCCTGAATTTGTAAATATTTTTAAATCACTCCTGAAGCAGTAAGGCGTTGAAATTTACTCCCGAAGTAGTAAACCTTTAAACTTTACTCCCGAAGTGGTAAAACTTGAAACTCTACTCTTGAAGCAGTAAAACTCTGAAACATTACTCCTGAAGCAGAAAGAATTAGTAAAATATCTGAGAAATATCCTGAAGCAATGTCTTCTTGTGTTTGAGCAAAATAACGAGCTATTGATGAACGTTGTATTTCAAGCACATTTAAATAATCAGGTTTCGTTCCCCGAAGTGAATGAACAAATACCACAACCTACCTCCTGGAGGGATAAAATACAAGGAATGTAGATGTTATATTTTTGTGGTATGAAATTCAGACATTGCTACACGTACCTGTCGTACGTCGAAACATATTAAAGTATCATTCTAAGGCAAACGGAAGCAGAGTAGAATGATTTCTCCTATAACCACATTAATACATTATGGTTAGTTGTTATTGATTTCCTTGAAGGAAATAACAATTAATGTATCTCTTTATGAAGGATTTGATTATTATGTGTTTGAGCTTAGATACAAAATACTCAGTTAATGATGAATTTCCCTGAAGGAGATGTTTGAAAGATTGAAGTTTAGAATTCAATGTTTATTTCGTGACACCAGTAGTGTCGAAATTTGCTTTCATGGTACCAAAAGTATTTAAGAAATATTTGGTAATAGAAATTAATGATCAAAGGTTCCAGAAGAGCTAATTATTTATTTGCAAGTATCATGACACTAGCAGTGTCCAAATAATATCTGATTATGATAAATAAATTGAAGTCTCTTGAAGATGTTATATATGATAATACCATTCATCGTAGATCGTAATTGGTACGATCGGAACACTGTAGTAGACCTGAAGTTTACTAACAATAAAAATGGTTATCATATTGAGACTACAAATGATCGGAATACTAAATATCTTCGAGCATGATGAGATCACATACCACGATAAACCATAAGTTTATTGATATACAATTTCATGCAATAGTAAACCAGAAGTTTATTAAAAGAAATAACACTCGTCATGGTAAACTTGAAGTTTACGGGTACAGATAATTTTATTAGTTGACAAGACCATTTTGATCGTCCTGATTTAAATCTGATGTGCTAATTGAGTATTAAAAACATATTGAAGAACTAGAAGATTCTTCAAGAATTTGTTTGTGTTGCTTGTTCTTATGATAAGTTGATTACACCAGCTAATGTTGGGACTGAATCCCCAAAATTCTGAAAAATATAAAAGGTGAATGTGGGCCCCTTCACCTGCAATGTGATGTCTTAAATAGATGCATCTATGAGACGGTCACATGTATGTTTATTGTCAACTGGCAGTTTGACATTTACAAAGTTGTTTGCTCAAAATAATTGAGTTGGAAGCACAATTTTCAGAATATATAATCAAGACAATCATTTTGATAATGCTGGTTTATATCTAAGTTGGTTTGGTATTAGATGCCTCCATAATACAGCTAAACCATTGCTTATGAGAACAGAGCTTCAGGTTGGTCTGCGATATGATATATTGCATACAACAGCACTTGTATGTTTCAGATCAATAAATTTTGATAAATTCTCCCCTCATATTTGGTTCAGGGTCAGGAACTAGATATTTCCATCTTTTAACATTTGATGTGCGGTACATGATTAATGGGTATACCATGATGCACACAGATGAATTTTCCCAAAGAAAATGGGGACATATGTCACTAAAATAAGGGGGAGAGAATAAGCATCTAAGAAATATGTTGTGAATTATCATCAGTATGATCCTCAAATAATTCAAGTTAAATGCTGGAAGCATTTGCTGACCTAACTATTTCATATTTCATCTGCAAAATGCTCTTAATGTCCCTGAAGGACAAAGTCTACCGCGTGCATGGAGCATGATAGACCAATCGGTTCCAAATATAATAATCCTTGAAAAAAAGAGGAGCAAATGATCATAATAAGGAGGCAATGTGCTCTTGAAGAGCTACGACATAACACTTCATAAACCTTATGAGAGGTTCAGGTACCTGAAAATAATGAAGTGTTGAGATCTCAGTAAGTTATGTCGAATTGCGAACCGATACGAGATGATATCTCATCGACGATATCTTTGATATGGTATGGCGCGCAATATTATATAAGATTGTGAGGATATGAGTTATACGTCTCTTAAAACATGCTGACGTAGAAATAATTACCAAGTGATATGATGCATCTTGGTAAGCGATTGGACCTGTAGTCCAGATATTAAAAGATGTCACAATTTATAATGATGGAAGTTGTCATAGCCTATAGGGCTTACTTAACAAAATTTATACGAAAATTTTTGAAGGATAAAAAAAATGCTTGAAGCATATATAAATTCTTGGGAAACTGGTTTATAATCCTTAAATGGATTAAATGAATCAAGGTTGATGTACTGAAATCGCCTTAATGTATATTCATTGACAAATGGTACAAATATACTATGTTTACCCCTGTCTCTTTATGATAGTCAGAACCTTTCATATGAATATTATTGGAGCTCTTGAAGAGTTTACAAAAGCAGTACATTATCTGCTGAAAGAAGTTGAAATAAAATTGGTCCTGAAGTACCATATCTTTATGCAATTGATGCACTTATATATCTCGCTATAACTACAGGCATAATATAATCCAACATGGAGTTATTGAAATCGATCAACTGCATATTGCAAATGAAAGTCCTGACATGAATGTATTTGTCCTAACCAATATTGTCAAGTGTTTTGGACGTACAGGGCATTCATCTGATCGACATAAGAGTTCAATCCAGATGTGTTATCTATTTCCATGAAGGATTATTGTCATGACAGTCAAATCATAGAAAGACAACAACAGATTATGAAGCAAGTCATAATGTACTTGTCCTGATTGCAACAATATTATACGGCGATGATGCAACTCTATCTGAGAAAGGAAGATGCAGATCATCAACCAGTTCGTCAAATGATCATCTGACAGATCTGATAAAGCTCTGTCAATCTCAAGATATGATAAGTTGGTATACAAGATTTGTTACATCATCGTCAAGAATTATGTGATGCTTTAATCAGAGGGAGCAAATACGCACTGTACTCTTTTTCCCTTGACCAAGGTTTTGTCCCATTTGGGTTTTCCTGGCAAGGTTTTTAATGAGGCAACTCTCAAAACGTGTTACTAGATATGTGTACTCTTTTTCCTTCATTAGGACTTTTTCCCACAGGGTTTTTTTCTAATAAGATTTTAACGAGACACGTCATCTATTAATGAACATCCAAGGGGGAGTGTTGTAAATAAACAAGTGGATGTCCATGTGGGGCCGTTTCCACTGTAGCACACATCTTCCCCCAAGCAACTACACTATGTACCACTGTATCAAACATCTTCCCCAAAGCAATTACACTATGTAAAGGCTTATAAATAGCCCTATGTAATAGATGAGAAAAACAGATCAATATGGAAAGAAAACTTAGTACTTTCTGTTTCTCTCTCCCCTCATTTTTGCTACTTTAATTTATTGCCCTGCTTTTATTTTATAACATATAACTCAGGTTTCGACCTGTCTAGTAAGTGGAATTTCAAATTCAAGCTGAGGGCAAATTAGTCAATTTTTATACAACCCTGCATACGTGTAAAATACCCTGCACTTAGAGGCCACATATCACCTCCACTAATCTTCTACGGTTTCTAGACCTATCGCTTATCACTTTTTTGTTTTCCTGTTACTTCTCCTCTGTTTGATCATCATTCTTGCTTCCTTTGGCTTAGCTTTTCTTCTTTATGCCTTTGATTATCTTGGTGTGGTATTTCCATAAGTTAGAAGAATCAAGTTAGCTTTCTGAGAAATCTTTGAGACGTGAAGTTGGGTTTTAGCCGGTTACTTTCAAGTTCCATTTTTTGCTCTATTCAAGGTAACTTCATAGTTTAAAGTTAGTTTTATGATCTATTTTATCGCTATATATTGAACCTGATCTGCTGACTTCTAAAGAATATATAAAAGCTAATTCCCCCATATTAGTTCAAAATTTTTGGTTAGCTATATTTCAGCTTATGAAGCTTGATTATCATGTGAATATTTTAGATACAATGTTCGTAATAACCTCTAATGTAGGGCTTCATCATCATTGCATTCGTTAACATAGAGTCGTTTTCAGCAACTTAGCTTTGCAATTGTGATTTAAGCCCGTGGGGTGCCTAATGCATTGCCTTTCCGTTTCAGCTTAGAATAGGAAAAACAAACTAAAGAGTTTGGCGCTTACAAGACATTGTTCAATGATGGTACGAGGTAACTTCTTCCGTTTTTTTGGTTGATTTATTCCAACTCTTGAATGATGAAATATACAATTTTCCTAGAGTTAAACAAATAGATTTTTACTTTATCAGTTTTCTACAGGGTGGCTGCAAACTTACTATTTGCAAAGTATATCCTATCCAGATTTTATATATGCATGTTATGTTAGCATATTGGAGTTGTATTAGTCACCTGTATTCTTACATGCACATGTGCTCTTACTTTCTGTGATTTGTATTATATTTTCATTGTTTGGTTTAGGCTTGAGAACGAAATAAGAAATAAGAAGATGTAAAGACTTTCAGTTGAGTGATTTGTGAGATGCCACCAGAGAACCCCAGAGCACTCCAGGTAAGGCTCGTGGTCATTTTGTTCGTTATCTTAGAGTCAGTTCAGCAACTTAGCATAGCAATTTTAATCCTACAAATTTCTAGATGTGCTATTTCTGTCCATCATGTTTATGAAATACTATTTACAAGTATTCTTGGATAAATGTAGAAATATATTATTCAAGAATCAAGATGCAGACCTTGATAGCAATATTGTAGATTTGGTAGAACTCTTGCCAATTAGACGCCAGATAGTTGAAAGAATGAAGAAATAATTTAGGACTACTTAACCTCATATGTCGCTACACTGTGATAGAAAAATTAAAACATCATGTGATAATAGCTAAAGTTTCACACAGCGTTTACGTTGTAACAAAGGCTGCAGAAATAGTAATAGCAAATTCTCTACATTGACATCTTAAGCCACAATTGATGTCACAAAATTTAGACTACTCTATTATGGTTCAAATCTTTCAAACTTTATAAATATTTTTGCACCATTGATATAAAATTATCTTGCTCATCGCAAAGCCCAGATTGATACTACTTTAATGTATTTGTCAGGCTGTTACATTTAGCTATTGCTAGCAGTTTGACTATTGTGATCAATTCTACTGTAGAGACCATGGTTCTTGACAATATTATGAACTATGAATATGGGATATGGGAGCAACTTGGATTGCGTAAAAAAAGGTTTGTCAGCCTTTTCCCTTTATGAATTAGTGTATTGGGGAGGGTATAGGATAGTTTTAATTTTACCTTCACTTCTTACTGTAAGAACTTGAGATAGCAATAACGACATGGATTATGTTAAAACTTTTTTCTCCTCTTGTATTTCATTTTTTTTCCTTTTTGGTGTTCAATCTTTTTGCCGCGTTAAATCAGATTTTAAGTGCAAGAGTCGTAGCACATGAGCCCTATCTTAGAACAAGTGATAGAATTATTATCATCATCTCTGGACATACATATGAAACACAAGCAGCTCAAAATCTATAATCAAGTAATTGCTATTTTTGTTTAATCACCGTGTGTTTACTCTGTTGGATCTTACTATCATTGCACCAAGTTAGACGACATTGTGTATGCTGGAACTCGAGCAATGTGATTAAGGTATGGCTTTAATCAAGCTTTATAAAAAGATATGGTTTAATTAAGGTGGATTAAGGTCTAGCCTTACTCAAATTTAACGGTGTCCTAACTCTTTATTCTTACAATCCCAGGATTTTGGTCGTTTCTGGTTTCAAGGTCTTTGAGTAGAGAAGATTTAGACGACGATTAGTAAGGTCTGGTGTTCAATCTTTTTTCTCCTCTTGAATTTCATTTTATCCATCGTCTCTTAATTTATGAGTGTTTAAAGCTTATAGTCTTCCATTGTAATTGCGTATTATTGAGCTCAATGTCTTGCAGTACTGTGGTGAGAGGCAAGGTCCTGGACAAATTTATTTGAACGATTGTGATCAGAAGATGCTCCCTTCCCTCCTGCAGATTTCTATGCTTTTGACTCTCTTTGCAAAAACCTTTCTTCAAGGGAAGTTTAAGGACTTACATCACGTAGCATCCCAATAAAGATTTTTTGCTACACACAACCTTCAAATATTAGAATTTACCTTCAATAACTCTAGCGTTATCTTCACTCAGTACCTTGAAAAAAGTTTGTTATCTTTGTTTATTTTTTCTTTGAGATTACAAGTCTAACAATTGATTATTACTTCATAATTGTACAGGTACTTTATGGTCAAAAGCTGCTAAGATGAAGGCTACAAAGAAGTCTAAATGCAGGACAGAATACGCACCACCATTTCCAATGTGTAAATACAACCATTTTCTGATATGTAATGCAAAAAATGCAATCATAGATGTAAACAATGTAACACTCGCCAACTATACAATATACAATATTCATGAATGAATACTTTTATCCCAAATGTGTAAATAATATTTACTAACAAGCAATTTTGTTAAGTTCATTAGATGCCAGCAGAAACAATTTGCTAAACACTCATACTTGCATGAAGAGTTTAGAATTTAGACTAGGGCTAACAGATACATCAATTGATTGTGCATATGCTTCTCACCATTGGGCCCGTGCTGGCACGGGCAATTTCTACCTAGTGTGTTAGTGTGTGTGTGTATAAAAGAAAGAAATAGAAGCAATTGAAATTGAGATTTCAACAACTTCATAGCATGACCAACAAATCATTTAAAATGATCCCACCACATGCAAACTTTTTGTCATGATTCTTGGCATTTAATTTCGACACCCTATGCAACTCCTCTCCAGTACCAAATCCGTCAAGTTTGTCCAGTGCTCTTCTACAATGACGGAGTCAAGATTTGCGATAAAGGGGTTCATAATATGAAAAAGTACACACACGAAGAAGCCCAAAGGGGTCACTATTTACACATAAAAAATAAATTTAATCATATATAAATAGTGTAAATTTTCACCGAAGGGAGTTCCCTTAGCCGTATGTGCCTCCACCCCTGCCCTTCTAATATTAATACACCTGTCACTTCAGAGATCTAAGGGTCTAAATTAATTTAATTAAAGAACCCCAAAACCATGTTTAAAACAAAGTTGGCTTTTTGGATCATTACAGCTTCTGAAAATATTGTTTTATCTTTAATTCGGAATTAGAAAAGACATTGTCTTGCCCTGGATAGAATTCATTTGAGAGATCCATAAAAATGGTGTCTACGGATTTTGCCCTATACAGAATTGCAATATAGTTATTGTTGTTATTGTTGCATATTCGAATGCAGAAACAAGTTGTATGATTATAATTAGAGTTAGAAACTTGAATGGTCACTCAACTTGGGTAATTGGCTATCATAGTCACTCAAATTTGTTTTGTCTCCTCCAAAATCACTCAATTTTGGATAATTGGTCATCATAATCACTCAGTTTTGTTTTGTCTTCGAAAAGCCACTCAACTTTGGTTATTTAGCTTACATGGTCATTTTAGCGAAAATATAATTTCCGGTACTTATTTAATGGCGTCGCAATTGTAAATTTTTATTACAAAAATACTTTTTAAAATTAAAATCACTAATTAAAATTATTTAGGATCTAACTCATCATAAGTAGTGCATATAATACTAAAGTTTAGAATATTATTCATCATTAATACGTAAAACTAATGATCAAATAAATATATGATTAGACGAGGTATCTCAAGTAATATTGCAAGGTATAAATAATAAAAGAATTTATTCTAAGAATATAAAATTTTATTGATTTCATAATAATATTATTTAAAGATGGAGAGAGGTTTCCCTTTGGGGGAACCCCAGAAACGACTTCTTAAACTTGGAAACTTATTCTTAAAACTGCTACTATTTTACAAGAAATGTTTATATTACAAGGTTGAAAAGTTGGAAGGTGATTTTTGGCATTAGTGAAAGGAAAGGGAATATAAACATTCCTATATGAAACAAAAAAGCACGAAATATCGGCTATGTTCGAGGTGTGGTTAAAGAAGAGAGTTATTAAGAACAAACGCTAAGAAAAAGAGATGAACAGAGTAAGTAGAATCCGGGCTTAAAAAAAAAAAAAAAAAAAAACTGGAAGTGTCAACAACATTTTAGTGGAAGAGGTGAAAAATATCAGCGACATGCAATTATGTTTTATGTATGTGCAATGTTTTAAGAGGCGGGGTCGCGAGGCGAGGCGTTTTACGCAGCACGGAGAGAGGCGTAAGCCCCGAGACACGGAGGCATAAGCCCCATGGATCTACGGGGCCTATGTCAATCTTATATATCTTCAATTTTATAATTTTATTACTAAAAATCAGCAAAAGTTAAGTTTTAATTAGTATTCTGCAAATAAATTCAAATAAATCATCAATAATATAAAAAGAATTACTATAAATATTATTTGAGAAAGGTAACAATACAAAAAATGATAATGTCCTGGATAATCTTTAAAATGAAATCTTCATTCACTTCATCATCAATCTCCGGATCTCTTAGTCCTTCCCGACCTCAACTAATATTTGCACCGACTTTTATTTATATATTCAAAGAAGGACAAACGCAAAATGTATAAAAGCAATGACAAAAAATAGATAAAGCTGCTTCAGGAACATAGTGTCATGCAATCTCTATCATATCAATTTTAGGCATAATCATCTAATAAAACTATTAATAGCAGCGTTATTTTCTATGAGAGTTGCTTTCTTTATTTAAATATTTTAGGAAAAATCACTACGACATGATAATATAAAGTATAAATATCATTATACCAATAATAAAACTCATAGTTTATAGCAAAAATACCTTTAAAACAATAAAAATCAAATTTAACGCCGAGGGCGTACCCTTTTGTGCCCGAGACTTACGCCCCAAATTCTAGGGTGTAGGCCCTATGAATCTAAGCCTTTCATTTGCGCCCCGGAGCGTTTTTGGTACCCCCGAAAACGCCTCTGAAAACACTGATCGGGTGTAAGTTATTTGTATGTCCATGTATTGGTGGGCATACAGTAACATGCAAACGGCATACAAAATACATATAACATAATTACATTTTTTTATACCAATGGTATGTTTTTACCGAATTGTATAAATTTAGTAAAATAACCGTTATTAATTTTTGGAAAATACGTTGTTCCTCTTAGTCGGGTAAGTTTGCCTCTAGTTTTGCATTTTTAGGTAAAAGTCCCTTTATTTAAACCCTTTTACAATTTCGATCAAGGTAACACGCGAGTATATAAATTTCTCCCCAAACTAATTTCTTCTTCTATCCTTGTATTCTATCTAGTTCCCTCTTTACTTGTTTGATTTCCTTATTTTTGCATCTTAGTTGCTATCAACCACAACTTCAGATCCCGAAGTGTGAAGTTTCGAATAGAGAGACAATGCTCAGTTTCAGTCTCTCGAGTCTAAAATTAATTTTGACGTCGTTAACTTTATAAACTTCAGCTATTCTTTAAACAAGAATCCAAAATACAGCTCTTTCTGCAATTGGCCTTAGTAACTCGTGTAGCATTTAAAAGATGACTTCCCACAAGAAACATTTTCTTAGATAGTAATATCCTTACCAACATACCTTTGAAAATGACTGACATTTAAGTTTAACGATATGTACTTTGGGTACCACAGCCTATCGTTACACAAGGAAAAAGAGGGATCACATCCACGAGAAATGTCTTTTGCAGGTCATGTTTTAGCTGTAGTTAATTCAATACAAATAGACTGCACACCGTACTTTATAGATAATATATATCACGGCGAAAACTACGCGGTGCCAGTCTTAAATAATAAGAATGGAAACTGACATTGCTACACAAAAAGTACAACAAATACAGGACTATCTCCAGATGACTAACATTGCTTAAATAGATTAGCATATGACACAAAATATAGAGAACGTACAAGTTTCTCCTGCACACCTACTGAAATGTCCATGTATTGAATAGCCAGCCACTCAAATCTCTTCAGCAAGTGAAAGACCAGAGGATACTGGGAACGTTTCTGTTCATCCTGTTGCTATAGGACCATTCAAGCATCGGATGAGATGCACATCCAATGATAACTTATCAAGTTGTTCATCAGGCTAATTTACAGGTTATCATACTGATTTTTTGTGCTCATAACTTCCATGGAAATGCACATCCCAAAGAAGACGACCGCTTTGTTCTCACACTAATCTACACGTAATCATTGGGAGCTTTTGCGCTCATCCTTTTGTTAAAGGCAGCCATTTTGGTAAAATGCACATCAAAAGACAACCACCACTTTGTTCGGCAGACTATTCTGCAGGTCGTCATTTGTGTCATTCAGCCTGAGTGAAATGGCAAAATTACAGAGCTAAGGTATAGCGTCGACTGGACAGGGGCAACCAGCTCAAGCAGCAGCAGCAGCAGCAGCAGCTGGAGAAAATACACACAAGACCGACCAAGAAAAAGTAGGAGCCAAAACTGGAAAACCCGTTATAGGATGTTGGTTAGCTTGTGAAACCTTTGTACAACAGCGTGAAGATCATGCGCTTCATACACCTCAATAAGTGATCTAACCGCTCTGAATATTACATCTTTCTTGTGGTTAACAGAAGAGTAATATTCGGCCTCAAACTGGTTAGGTGATTTCTCAAGAGACATGCAGACCAACTTAAACCACTCCTCGAAGAAGGATGATTTCTACATGAATATAGACAGAGAATGAGACACGATCTTAGGAAAGAGATAGTAGAGCAAATACAGATTTTTTAAGGACTAGAAGCCTGAAAGAGAACATATACAGAAACCTCCACGTTAGCAACTCAAGTATTTCGGTATAACCTTGTTATTCAGATTCTTCATTTATTTAAGTTTTCTTTGTGTTCTCAACCCCACTGCTGCAATTACATATCACCCTCACCCCCCCCCCCACCCCACCCCAACCCCAACCCCCCCAACAAAATAATTTGGAAATCTACAGAAAAGACACTAAGACATCTATTGTATATGTATTTATATGAGAACATAGATACTACTGGGTATGAGTGGAAGATTCCAATGTAAACTTTTAAGTACTTGAGTCTTTAGTGAAGTGAAATACTACATTTTGAGTAAACATATTGGAAGACACTGCATGCAACACAGTATAAATTTATGAAAGGTTAAAGGGCCAAATATGTACATGTGCATGTTTATCTGCTTCCATAATAAGGACTATTCTCGCAAAGCAGTTATCACCATAGTGCTTACTCTAAACTGATGAGTCTAGTGATTGTTACTAACACATTTGACCAATTTTTTTTTATGTCCACCCAAAAACGAAAATTCATGTATTATGGGCATAAAACTTTTTGCTCCAATACATTTCTCAATCATGTCTGAGGTTAGACGCTAAGCAAATTCATGAACAGACTGATTCTACCATCTTAAGAAAATTCAAGTAGCAAGAAGACCCAATTGGCAACCCTCACTTGGTTATTCATGAACAGACTGATTCTACCATCTTAAGAAAATTCAAGTAGCAAGAAGACCCAATTGACAACCCTCACTTGGTTAAGATAGACATAGAGAGTCAGTGTATCCACCATTCAAATATTGGGAGGCTGCAAATATAGTTTCAGAGGCCTTAATATATAGACACTTTTAAGCAAACAATCCTATCTATCAGTGAAGCTGCTTTATCGAATGAAAGCAGATAGAAGAGAGCAATACAAGCATCGTGTTGCTAGGTGAAGCAGCCTGCATGCTGCACTCTAGATAGCGAAAGTGCAGTAGCCGAAAGCATCACAAGCTTACGCTCTTACCCGAGTAGCAATGGGCACAGAGCTATTTCAATAATTCCCATTTTTGTAGATCGAAAGAAAAGGGATTCCAGGAAATTTATTCGAACCTAAGTCTTCCTAGATTTTCTATTCCAATCACGGCTTCTTACTAGGTGATACTTGTAATAGTCCAATTTATGATTCTGACGAGTCTTATCGGAATAATACAGGGAAAACAGAAATTATAAACTGCAACTGCTTGATAAACCTGGGCACAACTTCAGACAGAACAGTTAGAAAAACATGCCCATCATTATTTCAGTCTGTGAAGAAAGGTTAGAGGTGGTGGAGTAATCGTATAGAGATTTGGCATATCAAAAGAAACTCAAAATGTGGCAGAAGTAGTGGGAAATTGGGGATACATTATGGAGATTGGAGAAAGACAACGTAGTGATGCAGGAGCATCATGTGGCATTCCAAGTGAACACCCAAAAAGAGCAAGCATGTCAGGAACTTTGGGAAAGCATAATTACAGCTCTCAATATTGGTGCAGAAAACTTGAATTCTAAAACCTTTATACTGCATATACAAAGTAGCAACAGCTATACACAGAAAGAAGCAAAGTGGTACAATATCACCACATAAATCGTCTGCCAGGAAGCCTCTTTAGAATACAAAGTCTTTTAAAAAAAAAAAAAAAAAAAAAAATTGAGGTTTTCTTAGGAGAAACAAATTGTAGAATCTTAAGCACTGAATTAAGACTAAAAGTCTTACCTTCATTAGGAACTCATGGACATGGCGATCATCTGTTTTCGAAGTGAGGCCAAGCAAATGCAACATAGTTGAGGTCAGCTGCAGAAGAAAAATTCAGTAAAAAGCTGTTCGTGAAAAATAAATGAAATGCGAGTGATCAAGTTTGATTAAGAGGAGCGAGTTTGTCAATACATTGAATTCATGACACAAGATTGCTGCTATCCACCAAACACAGGGTGAAACACTTTTAACAACACCTATTAATCTCAAGTTTAAGAGGGTGTTTGGATGACCTCTTTCTTTTTAATAACCGTGGTGTCCGGGCCAGCTTGCGCGCACCTCGACTTATTCCAAGGGATACCTGCCACCTCCCACCAGCACCAGGTACTAGGTAACCAAGGGTAGAACTGATGGGAAGAAATTACCTAATGTTTTAAGTGCTTTTTGGCGAAAATATTTTTTAAGCTCTTTTGTGGTGTTTGGGAAACGTAAATAGTGTTTGTAAGCACTTACTTTTAGGCTAAAAAGGTTCAAAAATAGGCTAAAAGCTAAAAGTTGGGTATCCCCAACCTATGGCTTTTAGCTTATAAGCTACTTAAAAAAAGCCAATCCAAACACCCCCTAAGAAGATAAGTGTTCAGCTTATTAATTTAATATAATAACCCTTTAACTGGCAACTTCAACATATGCTTCGGAAAAATTCCAAGTCAAGAAACTACACCACCAAGCTACTACTGCAACAATTTCATATCGCAACATTAATATATGAAGGTAGTCGGGACAAGAAACGGTACACAACTTTTTCATTTTCGGTAAGAAGGGGTATAAAACTTGTACTTCCTCTGTCCCTATTTGTGTGACAAACTTTCCTTTTTACTCTTACCACAAGAAGAATTTCACCTTTCTATATTTAGAAACAATTAAACTTTATCATATGATTTACAGCCACACAAATATCTAAGGCTTGTTTTGGACCACAAATTTCAAAAGTCTTCCTTTCTTTCTTAAACTCCGTGCATAGTCAAATGGTGCCACACTAATTGGGACGGAGGGAGTATCTGTTTTATATGAAAAGATAACAAATGTTCGGACATTTCAAAGCATACACAGATATTCGTAATCTCCTTGTTGGCTATACTTCTAATTTCTTGCTTGTCTAAGTAAATGGTTAGGAGCTCAACCTGCTTTTCAAGTGCCAACCTATATTTCAAATTTGATGGTGATGAAATTTCATCAGAACTCAGACTCTCGACAACATGCTGCACACCTTGAAGGACACTAAAGAATGATCTGCCATAATCTGCACCAAAAGGGTCCCACAGACCATGAAGTCAAATCGAAAATAGGCAATAGCTTGAAGAAATACAAACGAACATGACCGACAGTTGACTCCAAGAAAACAAGAAGAACCCCCCCCCCCCCCCCCCCCCTGACCTTTCAACCTCTATCTGCACCGGAACTAAATATGTAAAATGACCACAAACTTCTCCTACTTTAATAATTTCTTGCACTAACTGTTAGCATGGGCTTGTCCTATAAGAAGTTTTTTTTTGGCTCTGACCTATTGGGTTAGTCCTACTTGTTAAGTGGCTTTTTGCAGTGCCAATGAGCAAGTTTTAAGCAGTGTTATCAAAGGCGCGCTTAAGCCCTGAAGCGAGGCTCAAAACATGTTGAGCGCTTCGTCTCACTTTATGTGCGCTTCAGTGTCGTCATCAAGGCTCTAAGACATACTTTTCCTTGCCAATGAGCCTCTCTTGGAGAGGTGACACTAGATGATTGATATTTCACTTCATCGTAATATTTTTACAATTTCTTTGTCCATATATTCATTATTCATGCTTATTATTATTAATCTTGAACTAAACATATATATATATATATATATTTGTATTCTTGCACCATTGCGCTTTTTTTCATTAAAGCTCACGCTTTATTTGCGCTTTGTGCTTAAAGCCCCAGCTGACCTAAGAGCTGTTTTGCGCTTTTCGCTTTTCATAACACTGATTTTAACTACTACCACTATGCCTCAATCCCAAACTAGTTAAGAGGAAGAAATGCAAACATGTTCTAAAGGAACAGAAACAAAAACCTTTCTATAAGCCAACTGTAAGATGAGATAAGAAAACGAAAGGTTAAAAAGAGAATTCACCATTTAAGGTTGCTGGAACAGCCAAAGCTGCAGCTGCTTGTATCCTGATCTTAAAATTAGAGGAATCACGGAGGAGTAGCAAAAGAATGCTAAAAACTGATGACGCCCTGCAATATTAACTTGCTATTCAATATATATCAGACAATATATATGCATAAACAACATAAACTCAAAAACTGCAAACATATAGGAGTAGATTGAGGCATGTCTGTACATGGGAATACCAGGAAAAAATTTCAAACTTATCAAAATCAATGCAAAATGGAGTAATGCACCACTCAAGAACCGAATTCAGTTGGTGGATTGCATTTTGTGACTGTAGCAACAACCCCGCAATAAGAATTTTCCAACAGTCAAAATAAAATAAACAAAAAAGAGAGAAAAAGAATTATGTATGCATCACGCAACAACCCAGCTATTTGTTGTTTACATAATGCATCTTAAAACTTTGTCAATAACTGAAAGTGTCAGTATCCTTCCGAATCCCTTCCTATTTTCTTTTTGAAACTGTAAGCATAGTTTAGTAAGATGACAGCTCCTATAGTCCTACGCAACCTATCTGCTTCAGACTATCCTATTTTAAAACAAGTTGTGAGTGAATATTAACACGGCAAAGGCAACAAAGATTACAAGGCGGCAGGTAATATAGTTTTATCAATGGTATGTTTCAATGTAGCTCTTAATAGAAAGGGATTGCCATAAATCAAGATGCAACTATTGCTAGCTGGACTGCTAGCTGGACTGCTAGCTGGACTAGGTTAATATAGGTCTTGAACTGGATTTTTCATTTGTCTCCCAAAATGTTTTCTTTCCATATAATGTCTTCATATTTTAGGGAATCGAGGATATCACCTCTCTCATTATGCAGTCTGTTCTGATCCTCAGACATGCCCCTGCACCTGCATCATCTTTTTACTTTTCTTAAATACTTTTTAAATGGTGCTTGAATTTGTTAATGTCCACTTATGTGATCAGACCATGTAAGTAACCAGGTTCTCTCTTATGCCACTTGTATACATTATTTTCATTTATACTCTCTTCTACTTATGGCACTGCAAACCCAATAGGAGCCCTTGGATGAGATTGATTAAGCAACCCAAAAGATGAGATAATCAACTTGGTCCTCATCTTCATCCTCTTTCGCTCCTCAAGTTGGATATACCCAAGTAACTCCCAGAACTTGAAACAATTTACCTACCAATGCTTCTTTTAAGTTGACATGGATTTCTGAGGACCAGGATTTCACATACTGAATCATGTAACAAAAGCCATCCAACATCTCCAGGCACAACGACATGGGCATCCAACATCACTAGAAAACAAAGACGTGCTAAATAAGGACTGGAACAAGGTTAGCAAGTACTTACCAAACCATGTTTTCCAGCTTCAACGTTGGATTGGAAAACAAGTTGCTCAATGAGTAGCAAACATTCCACTGTACCTGATAGCAAGGCCGATCTTTTAAGTATGCAGTTAAGGTGTACTTGAAGGACCCGTGTAAAATTCAAGGTTTGATTTCTACAATTCCTCTTTTTTCCCTTTGCTTTTTTGTCTGATGCACGCTATGAGGGAGAAGAGAATACCTTAACGTTTCCAGTTGTAACACAAGAAATAAATGCCTGCACCATCTTCTCGAGCCATTTAAAATTTTCCAAGGGAGCGGCATGTGGACTTCGATTTTCTCCCAGATCCTCGCAAATGGACAAACCTTTTGTGGGCTTGCCCCCAGAAGATCCGACCATTGAATCTGCTTGCCGGGCATAAGAAAATGATTGACTTGAAAACCTAACAACTCTTGAAAGGTTACCCAATGCTCTCACAGCATTTGCTTTGACCTGACATCACAAACATGAGAAGTAAATTATAGAATACAATATCTAACTTGACCCCAAAAAAAAAAAACAGAAAAAAATGGGAAGTAGCCGATATAGCTAACAGCATGGCTTACCTTGTCATTATCGTTCGTAAGTTGTAAAGCAGAGTCAATCAGCAAGGAGATACACTGTGAGCTCACTGTTGAATCATTCATATAGAAGAACAATAAGACATATGAAAGTATTTTACACAACAAACAGATCTAAAATCATTCAGAAGTTTCATAGGACCTGAAGAGAATTCCTCAAATCCATGTACATCAACGTGGTGGCGAAGTGCATCACATATATTAGCTAAAGCCCACGAGGCTGTTATGCGAACCTGAAAGTTATCACATCAAGATTTCATGTACCTTTTTTGCTAGGTAAATATGTTGGAAATATACGCAAAAACGAGTATTGAAACCAACCGATACTGAGGAATCATGACTGTTGTCCACAGCAGGAGATATGAACTTGTCAAAAATCTCTGCACTGCCATATTTGAACATATATTTACTCACTAACAAAGAATTGCCTGAAGAGTCAGCTTAGACAAAATATAATTAAGTAAATAAAAAATATTCTCATTAACAGTTTAAGCTTAGCTTAAGCTTTTAGATGAGGTGGGCACACAATTCAACATCGTATCCACTTAAGAAAAAAAACATTTTCACGTGTTTGGCCCACGAAAAAGAATCAGGCTCACATAAGGGAGCATGTTGAGATAAAATATGATGAGTAAATTAAAAGTGTGCTCTGACATTATAAGCTTAAGCTTTTAGATGAGTTAATCACACAATTCAACAGAGTCCAAACAATGCCTCCAAAGAGAAACTAAGGCTAGATGAATCTGCGTACCTTTGGAAAATGTGTGGAAAACAAGCAATTACACCAATAGCACGACAAGCAGCTGATCTAACATTCGGAACCTCATCACTTTTTGCAGTTTTAACCTGAGAAGATTTCACAAGTACAACGTAAATCCATGGTATCATTCTGTACACGTGAGAAAAGAATAAAGCACCAATGCACTAATCAGTTATGTAGCAAAAACATACACAAGAGCTCAGGATGAAGTCTTGTTTATCCTTTGGCAGAGAAAAGAAAACTGTGGAAGTTATTCCAGCAAAACAAGTAACTGATGCAGCCCTCACCTAAAGGAGCAAAGCAAAGTAATAGAATAAATGAGTCATATAGCAGCAGGCTGGCAATACCTATGAGAGAAACCAATACAAGATCTCTATGCATTAATTGATATTGAAGATTAGCATGCATGCTCTACAATATTCTGGGAGAACAAACATTGTTCAATTGTGTGGTCTCGTTAAAGATTGTATTGTTAGAAAGGGAACACCATTATGTATTTCATTATATCCCAAAACGGTCCATCACGTATGAGTCGGAATCTTTTACATGGCCAAGAACGTGACAATATTTTGTTGATGATTCATTCTGAGAAATGAAGCTAGAATTCTTGCTTGCTCTGTTACCAAATTATAGTTTGTGAAGCGCCTCAAGTAAAACCTTGAGCAGTTAAGAGAGTAGATACATAAACATTTATTTAATTCAGATTTGCAGTATGCATCCTCATATGAGGGCTGATATGTTCTTGAACCAAGTACTTGAAATATTTTGTATGTGTATTTCGTTAAGGCTAAGCATTGAGACCACTTTCTGATTTGATAACACCTTTATTTGTGTGGACTGCTGCATCTAAAGTTTAAACTGTAAAAGGGGCCATATTTATTAATGCAATTATGTCTTTACACGCCCTCTCAAACTGGGCCAAAAAAAAATTCTTCCAGCAAGCAGGTTGAAATATTTTCTAGAGGCTGGTAGTAAGACTTGAATCCAGGACCTTTGCATGCACATACTACGCTGACTTTTGTGAACCCTCAACTAAAAGCTTATGCTGTCAAAGCGGACACTTCTCTTTACTTAGTAGATCTTAGGATCCAACATACCAGGTTTTTTTTAATAACCAAGACATCCATCGCTTCTAGCTTCAAAACTCGATAGAATGTGGGCCTGCTCATCTATCCTTCTTCACTTAAATACTAAACTTGGTTCACCAGCCAGAATCTACCACACATCCTGCACTTGCTATCTTTTCCCTTGAACCAAAGCCCTGGGCACACACAAGTATCTTCAGACTAAGCTCAAACATAAAATTTCACTTTCTCCTTTTTACCCAACCGGAAGAAACTCAATAAAGAAAAAGAATTGCTTAACACCGTAATGAAGTAGAGTATACGGAGATCAGATATCATGACTGTGAGAGCAACATGTGAAGACTCATCTAAATTTACTAGCCATAAGAATTCAAATTTTCTCCTTGTCTAAGAAAATGTAATGAACAACCCAAGAATTGAGATCTTTCCATTTACCAGGAAAAGATCTGTGAAAAAGAGAATTTGAAACTATTTTCTCCTCGTCTAAGAAATTGTTACTAAGTGAATATTTATAAAGAAATTATGTATATTTTGGAAAATTACATGAAGTTGTTTTAGGTTCAACCTCTATTTCTATTGGGATCTCTCTTCCATCTCCTTTCACTTCGATTCGAGCACAGTGCAAGTGATTTTTTAGGGTTGTCCTCCTCATTTCAATCCATCCTACACTTTAGTCTCCAATTTCTTTGAAGACTTTTTGAGACCATAAGTTTAATGGTATATAATTTTAGGCATATTCAACTTTGGGAGCTGGCGTTGTGGGAATATGTATACATCTCCCTATGAGAGCAGCAAACAAGTCCCTTCACCACCATTCTGAACATCAACAACTCCAATTCATACAGTTACCTAGCAGCTTTTATCGGTTCTCCAATAACAAGGCAACAATACTAATAATGAGTTGCTTGAATTTTAAGAACCGTAACTTATACATGAATTCTATAAGTACTTGAGTAGGCAGTACACGTAATTCAGGGGCTACTTTTGTAGCAATCACAATTTAAATAAACCTTTGAAATGTGCAACTTATTTTCTTCTTTTCTCTACTTCACTAACTTCTTATTTATGGAAAGTAATAAAATCTAGAGAAAATGGAGAAGGTATCTACGAACTAACCATTGGAGAAGAATGCTGAAGGATAAGAGGCAAATGCCTAACAATTGCTTCCAGCCACTGCTCACTTCCTGACAGCTTTTCAGCTCCATCACTATTTACAGCACAATCATGTCGCCCATAAGATGGAGCCGACGAGATTGTTTTTAACTTGACATAGTCAGATGTAAAGGGGCTATCAAGTGATATATCACTCGAAAGATCTTCAGTTCCCTTAAATCCAGAGACTGCACGAAGACATTCATCCAAAACCTGCAGAACAGTCATGTCACAGTAACATTCAAATAACATAGGACAATTACAAAAATAAGAAATAGACCCCTTCTAAACGAGCATTTTCTTCTTTCTTGTTTTAGGTAGAACTTAGAGCTGCTAACGCTAAACATTTATACAATAAAATGACAAATTACAACTAACAGATTTCTGAAACAAGGATCAAAATTAACGAGCACTTAGATTCTAATTAACTGCACATCCTTTTATCAATTCAAATGTAAATGGTTTCACAAAGCCTCATGCAGATTGATGCCTTCTCTGACTATCCTACCCAGCTGTGCTTTTTCACCTTTTGCGCTTCACACCTACAAGCGTATAGTGTTACTTCTTCTATCCCAATTCATGTGAAGGGGTTCGTAGTACGAGGGTCAAAACACTTAATTTTCTATGTGAATTTGGGTGCTAATTCTTCAAACTATTTAATATAAAATTTACATATTTGAAAACTACATGAAAAGTACTATGAGTCAAGATAGCTAATGATTCAAAATATTTTTAAAAGGTTTGAGAAAATCGTAGTCAAAGAAAAAACTGTTCAACTCCTCAAATATTAACACCTTCACATAAAATGGGACGGAGGGAGTACATTATTTGCTGGCAAGCAGAATGGGAAGAGAATGATCATCATGTTCTTGCAACACAGCCGAAAGTGTAGGAGGAAGAAAGAGAGGTCAGACTATGTTGAAACCTAAATTGGACGAACAGCAACCAAAGAAAAAAATTACAAGGGAGTAGACCATGAAATCTTTCAAAAGAAGCCAAAAGCATCTGCAACCTGGAATTTAAGATATGCAACTAACAAATGACATGTTAACAAGAAAAGACAATTGGACCCAAGCAAATAGGAATTCTATTGCTGGAGCACATTAAGCAGTTTTCCCATTGCTCATCCTAACTGTCAAGGAAAGGTATAAAAGCACCTGAATTGGGAGAGGCCAAGCAACAGAATCTTCACAGTAGAGCCCTATAGAGCTTCACTAAAAAGAACTACCAGGACTGTTTCCTAGGTCAAGGTTAAAGTGTAGAAAACCCCTATAAAAAGAACTTTGGTGTGCCATATAAACAGCTGAAAATGTATGAACGATAACTTACATATGTTTTGGTGCGTCATGTGCAAAGACGGTGAAAATGTGATCACCTTCAATTATATTGCAGCATAGCTAATTGCACAATAGCGATTGTGAAGAAATGGACCCTAGGCCCAACTCAACCCCAAAAGCTAGCTCATGAGGAGGGAATTTTCCAAGTTCATACGAGGAACCTCAAACAGACCCTCAACCAACATGGGACTTAACACCGATAAAGATAACTTCTTGTATAGCTGGAATGTTAAGAGTCGGGAGAAAACAGAAACAAGCACTGCTGGTATCACTGGAAATAATTTTAAAATTTTGGAGAGAAGAAAACGGAAAATAAGAGCACTTGAAGGATACAAAATTCTTCTTTTCGAGATTCAAAGATTGTCTTACTTTCCCCTACATAAATTTTTGGAACACCCATGATATCCCTATTTACTTAGAAATTGGTTGAACTCTCAGCTCAGAACTACTTATACGAAAGATTCTCAGATAGGACCTTCTTTGCCGTCTTGCTTATGCATATACACCTTGAATCTGGGATTCATCCTATGTTTTCTCACAATAAAAAACCTTACTAATCATCAAAAAAAAAAAAAAAAAAAAATTCTAGACTAAAGTAATCAAGTATATTAAAAGCCACCAATGGCTTACCAAAGCAAATAAACTTCGTATTTTTCCTTAAAATGTACAAATGTGAATATTGCTTTTAGAAAATAATATCAAAAGTGAATATTACCTAACGATTGCATTGCGCAATGAAGTGGTAACCCCAAAAAAGGCGTATCATTTGTGACTCTAGCCTATAGGTCATTTGCATCACATTAAATTTAAGGAGAACAAAGGATTGGGATAAGTTACCTAAATTCCTCGTCTTTTCATTTTGTTTTCATCCTATTGCAGGAAAAAATTACTTCAACCCCCAAATAAAATGAAGTAGAAAAAACAGAGAAAAAGAACTTTGCATTCAAAGAAAATAAACACACCAGGGCTTTCAGACCCATAGTGTAACACAAGCAAGATGGAAGAAGCACAAAAGAGGGTTAAAGAAAACCAAAACATAAGCAGGCTCTCACCTTGATTGAAGCGGTTATGACTTTGTCTCCAATTGGCTCATTTGAGTTTCCAACATTATCTCTCCAAGACCTTGTCTCAGGAGAGAATGTCAAGACTCCATGAACTAATTGGGAAATCTTTTCCCAACACAGCACCATCACGCTAGGATAATTGTGTGCCACAGCTCTGATGGCCTAGAAAAAGTACGAAATAGAAACATTTCAATGAAGTCAACTAAAGATTTCAATGGTGTTAACATTGTTTTCATTTCAATGCCAGAAGAAACAAAAAGTAATCAAAAATAGAACCACCAAACAGGCTAGTTGCAACCACCAAATGACAAATGAAAACCTTTATGCATGTCAAAGACAGAAATAGGGAAGAGGATTATCTTTCATCACTAGGTGTTTTGCTTTGGTATTGTTTCTTTTTTCTTTTTCTTTTTCTATTTCTATTTCTTTTTTTCCTTTTTTACAAGGAATATTATTTAGATGCACAAGAATTGCATTTTTGCTACTACATTTGACATTACTTGTTCAGCATCTTCAAAGTGGTGCTTCCCTCAGCTACTCCTAGATCAATTGATTGTGGAAGAGTCCTGATTGATTATATAGTAATTGCATACAGAAGATAGAGCAAATATTTCATAATAGAAGACCAACGGGACAATCAAAAGACAACATTTACAGATTGGACCCCAAGAGCTCCCGAACTGGATGTCAAAACATCAGCCTGCAAGTCATTACAAAGGAGGACAGACAGTCTTGTAGTGCAATTCACAAAAGTTTGTACAGAGTTCACATGTTCTATACACGAGACGAATGTAAGCAGCTGTAACAGTAGCCTACCAGAAAAATAGTAGTTGTAACAGCAACATGTTCTGTTAATGTGATTGGAGGGTAAGAGTATAATGGAAGGTCCAAAAGCAAAGAATATATAAATTTAGCTTTTAAATTTTTTTGATTACTCAAAGCTGCTATAGCAACCCGCAGTCTGCCTTTCTTTTTCCCTTTTTCTTTTCTATTTTGGTTTGGGTGAGAGGAATAAAAAGCAGAAGAGTAATGAATGCTAGTTGAAAGGGGCCAATAATACTCGGTTTACCCTCTAAATGCATGGATTACACATCAACAATTTGCTAACTTCACAGTGAAAAAAAAAAAAAAAACAGATAGCACACAAAAGTGTGTCAAAAGAAAAGCCGGCTTACATGAAAGATGTATGCCTTGACATGGGGGATACCTTTTGAATTAATGGAATGACTCCACGGGGATGACGCATTCAAGCATCAGAAAAACAGTGCCAAACAAAATAAAACAAAAATATAACATCTTTAGGGGACTTTAATCTTTTATAATTATCTTTAGGATATCTTTTCTCTGTTTTGGATTATATTTATTAAGTAAAATTAGAGGAGACAACAAAATTAACCAAAAGAAGAAAAGAAAAGGGCGCAGAATTCGTAGAATTTCATACAGGACAAGAAAACCTAAATATCGCTGATGCGTGAACCATTCTCCAATGAAGCACTTATGGTTAGGTTCAACCGTGAAAAACTTATTTCTGTTCTTTTCCTGCTACTCCATCTTTCTTGAAAGACTTTTGGATTCCTTATAGCTTGACTGATCCATTACCTGAAGTGCCTCAAAGCCTACTGTTGGGCTTACTCCTGGTTCACAATACCGAAACAATGTAGACAAAATGCCCGACTTCGATTGAGTACTGATAAAACCTGAAAGGCCATATACAGAGGCATACTATCAATAGTCGAATTGATAACCAGCCAGTTAACTGAAATTAAAAAAAAAAAAAAAGGATATCCTGAGCGATATTCGACGTCAGAAAATACATTTTAGCCAGGTAGAGGTTTAAACAACGAATTAGCTAAGGAACCACTTGCACTGTCTAACTTAAAACAGAATTTCCAATATTTTAACAAATTAGATAGCCTACAATGTAAAGCTCTTGATTATAACGGATTGTAATAAAGCATACTACAGTAGTTACCACCTGAACCCATGCAGATTGTTTTACTGATTATTCAGCCAAGGGAACAATGAGATTACCTGCCGATACTTCTGCCACAAGCATATCTTTGACTTCAACTGAAAACGGTGAGACTGACAAGGCTGCACTCAAGCAGTTGATTGCAGTTGCCTGCAGACAAAACCGTGCATTTGATTTGAATAAAGCAGCTACATCGACACATTTGTTTTTTATTCTGCAATATATTATTATGATAGCCACAGTTTCAGTAGACTATAAAACAACAAGACGCTCAAATAACTCCATGAAGCTGTCTGTCTCAACCTTAAACTGGATTCCAGATAATGCATTTAAGGAGCAACAGAGCGTTATATATCAACAGAATATGTCCAACTGAGCTTCTAATATAGCATACTGTAACAAATTTGAGAAAAGGAAGAATCTGGGGATGCTGCGAATGAAAAAATAATGCATGCAAAGGTTAGAAAAGGTTTACTACCACCCTAAAGAAATTTGATTTGAAAGAGCTTCACTATTTTCTTCAATTGGGTTAACAGGTGACAAGAAACAAACTGAAGAACTTAATTGTCCAAGGAGGGGGGCCACAAACACCTGGGATCTCAAATTCTGTTAGTCTTTGGAGTAAGTCTAAGAAGGTAACAGTAGAACTTAGAGAAAATGCACTATATGGTCATTGGTAAAATGTGCATGCGTGAACGCAAACTAATAGTATTACACAATCCAAAAGAGCATAAACCAATAAGTGCAATGGATAATATAAGGTGCCAAAGCTCGAATATTAATTCTCAAGTGCCACTAAATCATGAGGGTCACAATAATCCGTACATACCCTTAGGATTGAGGATATTGTAAAGCAGAAGAATCCAGTAGAGTAATTCTATCTGAAGGTGAATGTGAATATCAAAATCAGAAAGGTACATTTTGGAATCACTTGTGTGCGTTGATGGGCATCAAACAAAGTTAAACAACCTACGACTTTAGAAGATTATAGAACGAGACATGACACTCAGGAATACAATAGTACCCCTTTTTCAAAAATAACAAATAAATAAACAAAAACCCAGAAAAGGATAAAAGGGGAAAAAAAAAACACATAAATACAACTTTGCAAACAGAACTACAAGATGCACTAGGTTAGAAATGATTGAAATAAGACGCTCAAGCTCCAATATTCAACTAAACAATTCCTAATTGTTCCTTGGATATCATTTTTGGCAAAGCCTAGCTGAATCTAAATTATTCATCATCAGTGCCTGTAAATTGACATCCCGTAATTGATTTTCAGCATTCTTGGATAAGCAGATCCTCAAAAATCTACAGCTCACAACTCAATGGGACTAACCAATAGGATATTCTGGTCACTTCTGGACAAAAAGCCTTCTTCAATCCTAGCTTGAATAGAAGAGATAACTGTTGGCAACAATTCACGAGGCATTCTAGAATACCTGCAAAAGGATCACACGGACAAATTCAAGTTTCCACATATTAGAAATTCCTTGGTGTTAGACACATATACAGATTCATGAAGATCTCCTCATAGAGAATATGTTTTATATCAACCCAAAAGGGCAAAAATGCTAACCACTTCAATTTCCTAGACTTCAAATATTCACAATTGCACATTGAACAAAGAATAACACCATGACTGAACTCCTGCTATAGGTTACAATACCCTCATTTTTTCCAGGATAGACACTAAATACTTTTTGATAAATAAAATATTAATGCCTATAGTACTTATTAAAAATTACCAATCTCCTTATGTGAAATTTCCTATTTCAAAAGCACCCTTTAACTAAGGACATAAAATATCATAGGAGGACCCCATGTATATAGGCCTTAACTTAGCAGACCACTCCCTCTCGGTTGCGAAGTGGCGGTTTGATACTCCAACCTGGTTTCATTATGAGGGCAAACAAGATACTTCCACCAGCATTTCTTTGTCCATCTTTTTTCTATTTCCTCCATCATCCCGCTGGTAAGCGTAGTGCGCTCTCTCCAACACCCCACCCCACCCCAACCCCCACAAGAAACACCCTCTTCTCCCCAACTCTGCTGCCATCCCCAGCTCCACCCTCCTACTAGCTTCTTCGATTTCTTATTTCCCTACTCTGTGCCCACACCTATCAATAAACCCTCCTATTTTGCCTCAGCATCAAATCTTCTTACACACTCCTCTCCAACCTCCATCCTCTCAGCATTCAGATGTCACCTCTCCCTCCTTCCCACTGCTGAGCGTGAAGAAGAAGGGAACAGAGAAAAACAAAAATGAGAAGGAGATATTAACATTTATGTTACTAGTACGAGAAAAGGCTAACGAAAGAGAAAATGGTATGCGAATAGAATGTATGCCTGGACAGGAAGCAAAAGCAGGATAGAGTGGAAGGGGTCAAATTGCAAAGAAGAGAAAATACACAAGGATTATAGAACTTGCCACTCAAAGAATTTGGTGTATTACAGCAAAAGAAGTAATCATAGCGATGGTGTGAATGCTATTATACACCAGACATGATGCCATGGCTGTTCTGAAAACGCTATTATGCACCAGATGTGATGTCTCTCTGATGGAAAAATAGAAGGATGGGCCTTGTTGCTATTTGAGGCAGAAGGGTCAGAGCAAAGAAAAAAGGTTTGGGTTTTAAGTATCATATTCCAAAGAATCAATAACTAGAGGGGCTCTAGAGCACCTTATTATAAAAGGCAATGTAATATAAACAAAGACAAGATAACATATTTATTATTTTATTTTTTGATATCGGTAACGACTTGTATTCACAGTAAAATTCAGCTTCAACTGAAGCTGAATTGTAATCTTTACAGCAAAAGTATAAGGAGCATCCAACAAAAGCGTACACTTGTCCTATTAAATCTACCAGGTCTCCTATCTCCCCCCACAAATTTTGTTTACACCAAAAATAGAAGAGATTTAGACAATTTATCCTAATTTCCTGGATAGAGCTACTACTACAACAACAACAACAACCCAGTGAAATCCCACATCGTATGGTCTGGGGAGGGTAGAGTGTACGCAGACCTGACTCCTACCAAGGTAGGACGGCTGTTTCCGAAAGACCCCCGGCTCAATAAAAGCATAAAACGAAGTCAGATACTGTTAGATAAGGTTAAGAGATTCGGATTCGGATAAGAGATTTAAAGCGATATGGAAATGAAATAATGCAAGCGACACAGATAATACAGGATAATCAGAGCACAGAAAATAACCGATAATAGCAGAAATCAGAGCAGATGACACAGGATAACCAAAGCACAGGAAATAACACATAATAACAGATAATAGCAGAAATCGGAGTACAAGAAATTATATTGCAATAATGCGACTACTACTAAGAACGGATAACGAGACTATCTACTAGCCTTCTACCCTAATTTGGGTCCTCCAAACCCTCCTATCTAAGGTCATGTCCTCGGTAAGCTGTAATTGCGTCATGTCGTGTCTAATTACCTCTCCCCAATACTTCTTCGGCCTACCCCAACCTCGTCTGAAACCATCCATGGCCAACCTCTCACACCTCCGCACTGGGGCATCTGTATCTCTCCTCTTCACATGCCCAAACCATCTCAATCTCGCTTCTCGCATCTTGTCTTCCACCGAGGCCACCCCCACCTTATCCCGAATATCCTCATTCCTAATCCTGTCACTCCTGGTGTGGCCACACATCCATCTCAACATTCTCATCTCGGCAACTTTCATCTTTTGAACGTGAGAGATCTTAACTGGCCAACACTCCGCCCCATACAGCATAGTCGGTCTAACCACCACTTTGTAGAACTGGATAGAGCTACTAGTGCCCTCAAAAATTCTAGCGTTCCTTTCCTTCCATATTGTCCACCAAACACAAGCTGGGATGATCTGCCACCAATCTTCTTCTCCACCTCTCTTCCCTACACTCTTCCAGCATCTGAGAAGCTCAACAGTAGTATTAGGCATAGTCCAATTGATACCAAGGATACAAAAGAACATGTTCCACAGATTTGTAGTTATCTTGCAGTGTAAGAAAAGGTGCTTATTGGTTTCACCATCTTGGCCACATAAGAAACATCTTGAACAAATCTAAAAACCTCTTCTTTGTAGTTTCTCATGGGTCAGGCATGCCCTCCTCACAACCAACCAAACAAAACAAGAGACCTTGAAAGGGATTTTTACTTTCCAAATGAGTTTCCCAGGGCCAAATCTCCATCAGGATGGTACTATGGTTGAGCTTCCAGTAAACAGACTTAGTAGAGAAAGTTCCTTTGTTGTTCAATTTCCATCTTAGTCTATCAGGATAAGCTGAAGTTCCTCCAAAAGAGGCTAGGAGCTGGAGCATATTGATTAAGCTTTCAATTTCTCAATCATTGAGAGCTCTTCTGAAAATAAGATCCCATCCTTGAGGGCTCCAAACTTGACTGATTTGTGCTTGAGCTTGGAGGCTTATTGAGTATAAGTCAGGGATGGGATCTTTGAGAGCTCTTCTGAAAATAAGATCCCATCCTTGAGGGCTCCAAACTTGACTGATTTGTGCTTGAGCTTGGAGGCTTATTGAGCATAAGTCAGGGAAAGTCGATTGAAGGTTGTTATGGCCAATCCACTGATCTGCCCAAAAAGTAGTTTTTCTGCCATCGCCAACTATGATATTTACATTAGCCCAAAATTCATTCCCGTGGAACCTAATAGATTTCCATATACTAGTACCATAAGGGCCATTAACTTCTTTAGTAATCCATTGATCTAGCATCCCATATTTCTGGGAAATGAATCTTTTCCATAAAGCATTGTCCTCTGAATTGAATCTCCATAGCCATTTCTGCAACAAACTTTTGTTGTGCAACCCCAAGTTCTTAATGCCCAGCCCACTCTCCTTCTTGTTCAAAATGATTGAGTCCCATTTGACCAGGTTCTTGCATCTCCTTTCATCATCAACTTTATTACCTTGCCAAAGAAAGTCTCATCTCAGTTTGTCAATCTTTTTCTCTACTCCTCTGGGAGTGGGAAGAAAGACATCATGTATGTAGGGAGGGCATCCAAGACAGAATTAATGAGTGTAACTCTGCCACCCAAAGAGAGGTATTAGGTAATCCACCTTGCCAACTTCTTGTTAGATCTCTCCAAAACTTCATCCCAGATTTCTTTGGATTTGTTTTTGGCACCTAAAGGCATCCCTAGGTACTTAGTGGGGAGGGTTGGGGAGGGAGCCCACTTGACAGCCTAGGTTCCATGCTAGATTCTGAAGATCATCAACTTGATTAATTGGATAGAGTGAACATTTGCTCCAGTTGACATGAAGACCAAAGAGGGCTTCAAAAATGGTCAGGATTGCTCTGAGATGTCTGATCTGCTCCACTTCAGCATCGCAAAAAACTAGTGAATCGTCAGCATGTAGTACATGAGTGATCTCCAGGTGGTTGCTAATGGTGGACTGAGAGTCGAAGCCCCTAATCCAACCATTAGATTTAGCTGTCCTAACCATGTGATTAAGACCTTCCATAGCAATCAAAAATAAGAAAGGTGACAATGGGTCACCCTGTCTGAGACCCCTCTGAGATTGAAAGAAACTTGCTGGACAACCATTTATCATAACAGAAAATTTGACACTAGAGATGCAAAATTTGATCCAGTTTATCCACTTGTGCCCAAAGCCCATGTCTTCCAGGATCTTCAGCAAATAGCCCCAATTTACATGGTCAAAAGCTTTTTCGATATCCAATTTACATAGAATTCCCGGCCTTCCTTATTTGAATCTGGAGTCCACTAGCTCATTAGCTAGTAAGGCTGCATCCATAATCTCTCTCCCTTTCAAGAAGGCCATTTGGTGTTCATCAATCAACTTCCCCATGACTGTCTTCAGTCTTTCTGTGATGATTTTAGAGATGATCATGTAAACCCCTCCGATAAGGCTTATAGGTCTGAAATCTTTAAGTTCTTCTGCCCCATTCTTCTTTGGTATCAATGCAATGAAAGTAGCATTGAAGGATCTCTCAAAGAATTCATTGTGATGAAAATTAAGAATGGTTTGCATTAGGTATTCCTTTAGAATATCCCAAAATTCTTTAAAGAAACCCACTGTAAAGTCGTCGGGGCCCGGAGCCTTGTCAATTGCACATAAATTGATGGTATTTAGCACTTCTTCTTCAGAAAAAGGTCTTTGCAACCATTGACTTTCCTCCTCAGTTATCTTGGGACAGCTAACATAATTCAGAGAAGACCTCCATGATTCGATTTCTGAATACAGCTTCTCATAATAATCAACCATAACTTCCTTGATATCAGCCTCAAGTACCACTTCTTGACCTCCAACTATTAATCTGTCAATTGTGTTATATCTTTTGTGTGATGTTGCCATTGTTTGGAAGAATCTAGTATTTCTATCACCTTGTTTTAACAATAAGACCCTAGATTTTTGTCTCCAACTTGCTTCTTCCAATTCAGCCATAACAGTTGCCCTGATCCTCTTTTCCTCTTCATTAAGCTCCCTATTATCCTGACTATGGTCTAGATCAGCTAGTTCATTCAATAGGCTGTTCTTCTTATTGACTAGATCCCCAAAGTTTTGCCTGCTGCATTCTTTAAGCTTGTACTTCAGCATCTTTAGCTTGCTGCTAAGTTTGAAATCTGGATAGCCATGTACCTCAAATTCAGTCCACCATTTTGAAACGAGTTCTTTGAAACCATCAACCCCAAGCCACCAATTTTCGAACTTAAAGGAAGAACCTTTGCGTTCCCAGATACAGCACTCGAGAGAGATTTGAGTGTGATCAGATTCAGTTCTGGGCAATAGTCTTTGCCATATATCCCTAAAAGCCTCCTCCCATTCCTTAGAAAAAAGGAACCTATCAATTCTGGCAGCACTGTTGTGATTTAGCCCCCTGAACCAAGTATATTTTCCTCCGTTCAAAGAAGGATCATGAAGTTCCATGTCCTCTATCCAGCTTGAGAAATCAGTCATCACATTGCTGATTCTGTGACAGAACCTTCTTTCAACCATGAGTCTGCTTGTGTTAAAATCCCCGCAAGTGACCCAAGGGCCATCCCATAACCCTCTGATTGCTGAAATTTCCTCCCAGCATTCTGCCTTAGCCATTCTGGTGTGGGGAGCATAGACCCCTGTAAGACACCAATTCAAAGAATGATAAACGGAAGCAAAGCTGTAAGTGATTGAGTAGGAGCCCTTTTCAACTAATACACTAGTCCACACTCTACTATCCCAAAGGATCATAATACCACCACTGCTGCCTTGAGCTTCAAGAATTCCACACTTCATCCATCTACATGCCCATAATTGTTTGGCAATAAGATCCCCCTCTTTTTCAATTTTGGTCTCCTGAAAACAATAGGCATCTGCTTTCCAGTTCAGCATCAAGCTCTTAACAAGATTTCTTTTTGATAGCTTGTTAAGTCCCCTAACATTCCAAGATAAAAGTTTGACTTTCATTGATGAGTCAAACTTAAATTCTTCCCCCTGTTTCTCACCCATACCACCTCTTTATTGAGCTCTGATTGCAAATTCTTCAATTCATTTCTGCTAATCCCCTTGTTCCTAGGTGTTTTGATTTTGCTTGGTGCTCCTTCCTTTTCCAGGATCTGTTTCCTTTTGTCGAGTTTAATGAATAGTGCTAGTGCCTCTTCCTGACACCCTTCGAAAGCAGCCCCATATATGTTGCTTAACTCCAAAATATTGGACTTCACCGAATTGGAGGCCCTAGTTTCAACCTCAGAATGTTCCAGATGCTCACTGGTTCCACTTCGTGAACTTGCATAATTTGCAAATTTGTGCCATCTTGTTCTGCTGAAATTACTTGGTCCGTCTCATCCTCGATAATTGTCATTGCATCAATATCCTTTTCTTTTCCAGTTTCTTGGGGTTCCTTGTATTCTTCCTGGTGATTCAGAAAAGAAGAAGAGGGATGATAAGATGGGGTGACTTCCTTGCACGTCGTATTGGCAGACTCCCAAATTGCAAAGCTTTCCAAGAATTTAGAGGTATTCATATCTTCTAAAAGGTTCTTTTCAGTAAGTGGAGCCTCACGTGCTGCCTCACTTAAAGGCTGAGGGAAAGTTTCTACTTCATCAGTCTCCTTTAGGCCCAAACAATTAAATTGATTTGGGCCCAACATAATATGGGCCTTTTCCCTATTAATTTTCAGGTCCCAGTTTGAATTTGAAATTTCCACTTGAACAGCTGTCTCTTGAGGCCCACGTGACGTGCCCACTTGGTCAAAGAAAATCCCCTTTTTCTGCATCATATCTACACATGGACCCTTTGTCGGGGTTTTAGATATCTGCTGGACAAAACCTTGTACTCCTTTACCTTCTCTGATGGAAAAACTTGCCGGAGTTTCAACCCAAATTTGGATGGTGAAGAGGATGCCCCCTTGCTCCAAGGTTACTTCTCTGGGAATCTCTTTCCCCTTTCCTGTAATTTTGATTCTAGCCCATTTTAAATAATTACGGAGTTGTGTCTCTTCTTCCGTCTCAATCCAACCCCCGCAGTAGTCTCCGATGGCCTTGAAGACATTTTGAGACCAAAATTGAAGTGGTAAACCAACTAGTTTGGCCCAGACCGAGTTGGGCAACTCATTGTGGTCAACAGCTGGTGTCCACCACTGGAACTTGACCGGTGATTTCTTCCAACACCATTTCCCCTCCATGATCTGTTCAACAGTGGTTCTAAAAGAAAATTCAAAGAGAAATTTTCCATCTCCCGTCTCATATATGTTCAATCCATGAGCTTGCTTCCACAGAGAGCTGACCCGACGCCTAACTGTTAGAAGTGTGGGAATCTCCGATGAGTTCATAGGGAAAGTACCAACTAGACATTTATTGAGGACTTCATTTTGGAAGTCTGGGGCCTCTTTAATATGGATGGGTTTTTCTTTCATTAATGACTTGCCATCAATAACTACTTGATTAGACCAGTTAATGTTTCTGAGAGCATCTGTATATGGAAGATCCTTCAATGCCAATCTTGGCTCTACAGCAGTGATTCGGCGTCTCTGACTGCTTAAAAATCTACTAACCTTGTCAGCCAAAAAAGTCCAACCTGCATTAAAAGCCACTTCTGGAATAATAAGCACTGATCTTTTCATGGTCCTTTTCACTAATCAATTCATCCAGATACTGCTCAAGAAAAGGTAATCACTTCATCCAGATTGGGAATATCAAACTGTGAAGCGTGGAGTAGGTCGGTTTTACTTAGGACTCCTTCACCTCCTGCACATTGAAGTGAAGAAACGGAAAGTTGTTCCCAATGTCCTTCTCAGGTCATTTGATTGAATGACATGGCCACCTCTCCCCCACCACCTTTCTTCTAATCTCCAACCAATAGCTTCTCTCAGTAATTGCAATTTTCATAGCAGCTAGCGCAAGCCTGCTCTCTTCTTCATCTTCCCCTCATCCTCTGTTCATCTCTTCATTATCATCTTCAACTTCTATGGATTATTATAATCTTCAACTTCTATGGATTATTATAATTGAAGTTAGAGCCAAATGAAAGATCCAGAAAAGAGGATGAGTGGGACTGAGGGACAGTGAGCGTCCTGTTAATTAGTTTATTGCTCGATACCTGAGGTAGTTCATGGATGATGTCTACTTGTTGATCTGTCTTATAAATATTCCCATTTCCTATATCTTTACAGTTCTTATTGTTCAAAAATGGTAGTGCTAGAGAAACATTTAACTATATACAGACTAGAAATTGAAACCCTGCATCTCAAATCAACTTGGCACCTGAAGTGTGAACTTTTATGCTTTCATCTTTTACAACACTTGTGTTCACCAAACTCTATTAATTCAAGACGGCATAGCGGATCAGTTTTATTGGTACTAAATATTAATATCTTCCAAAAGACGTAGTGAATATAAGAGCTGATAAAACTGAATGCTAAGGCAGAAGAAAATTAAAGGCCGTGTTTACATTAGAAGAGACTCTTACGGTGTGGATGTTATCAAAAGCATCAAAATTTTGAACAAGGACGCTAGCAATCCACTGTGCGTTTCACGTTTGATTAAGTATAAAGTCCCTACCATCAGACATTGAAAATAAAATCAGTTAAATTCAATTAAAAAGGGATGCCAAGAGCATCTTGAAAAGTTGAGATAAAAACAGAGACCTCCCATAAAATCTCCTTAGTAACATGAAATTTGGATAATAATCCACTTAATTTAACTTTTTGCCCACCCTAAAAGGATAAAGCATTCACCCCACACCCCCCGCCCCTTTGGTTCAAATCTATTCTTGAAGTGTGGTGACCGCCTCATTTAAAGCTTAAACTGTTAGAGAGAAAACACTTTCATTTACTGAATTATATCTTCCACAAGCCCCCTCATGTATGTATTGATAAGCACGTGTACAGTCTAATTCTTTTTGGGAAACTTACGTAAATGTATCCTTCGGCCATCCAGTTTACCAAACATGGCCGAAGTATACACTGCCTAAATACTTCGGCTGTATATGTTGTGTATAGGTATGCATAGGTATGTACATTATATTATATGTATAGATATGTCTATGTTGTGTATAGGTTTTCTTTAAATTGGTAACATGTATATGTTGTGTATAGGCATGTACAGTATATGTATACTTAGTATAAAGTATACACTCCCTATACACTATACATATTTTGTAGTAGATGGCCGAGTGGTATAATTTTCCCTTCTTTTAATGGGTCAAGGACGTGAAAAACATTCCTAGCGAAGGGTGATGGTGAAACTTGAACTCAGGACCTCTGCTTGTTTAGATAGCATGTTGAAGTGTGTGAATTCTTAATCTTAAATGCTAAGCTTTTAGAGAGGGCACATACTTTTATTTAGTTAAATATCTTCAACCTTATAAAACCCTCCCTTATTTTGAATTTTATGTAACCAAACTTATGTTTCTTACATAAATTGACTGCTTCCTCTTTGGATAACAATAATTTAGAAACTGAGAGGACAAGAAGATTTGTTGAACTTCGCTGCATGTTTAAAAAACTTCTTTTGTTTTATATAGTGGTCAATGAAGTAGGTAAAAACCTTTGACACCAGGGTTCAAATCCCAGCAGAGACGGAAAAACTAGGTGAGCTCTTCTCATCTGTCAAAACCTTGGTAGGCAGAGTTACCTAATACATGTGCTTGTAGGAGGTAGTAAGTACCTCATGGAATACTCAAGGTGTGCACAAGCGAGCCCGACACCACTATTATCAAAAAGTTATATATAGAAAATTTGTAAGCATCTTTTTGGTTACACACACACACACACTCTCTCTCAACAATGTAAAAGTATGTGATATCTCATCGAAAAGCTTAACCTTTTAGAGAGAGCAGACTTTTAATTAATTAATTGTGTTATATCTCAACAACATACATATGTGTATGTATGTGTACGTGTTATTGGGTTCTCTTATTTCTTTGCATATGTTTTAGAACAAATTTCCTAGAGATATTTTCTATTAAATCCAAAGGGCAAGTTTTTCAATTCATGTAAAATGCCTTTGGTTGCTGAATTTAAGAAGGAAAAAAAAGAGAGGGGGTTCTATAATATTTAAGACGACATGGGAGGTATCTTCTTATAGAAAGAAGCCTTAGAGAAGTTCGCTAACATAACCTAAACAGTAAAAAAGAAAACAAGTCGAGCGCAAATCCAAATCAAACTGAAACCCCAAACCAAGCAAAATTTATGATGTACCTGAGTGCAGTTGCACTAAAATCTGTCCAAGGGAGCTGGAGAGCGCCATAAATGAGCCACATTTAGTTGATTCCTTGAATTCTGCAACCTGAAGAAAAACAGATGATGGAGCATCCAGCATAGCCCTGATGGCAGAGGCAGCTGCAATCCGTGCCTAGAACAAACACAGTACGCAATGTTAGTAGCAAACACAGTGCTAAAATTCAGTTGATACTTTTTGTTTAATAAAAATTCAGGTGATACTTTGCTGTACAGGTTATGAGAAACTAAATTAACATGTAGCTGTAAAATAATTATATTTCTTTTACAAGAATAAATTATACTTATCCTTTAGTTGCAAATATTACTTCTCCTTTTGAGGAACCCCTCCCTCCTTAGCAGTTAGCATAGGACGGAGCTGGTAAGAAGGATAAATGATAGCAAAAAGTATAATAAAGTAGAAGTACCTTTGGAAATGGATCAAACAGCAAACAACTCATCAATGTTGCCTCATACCTCCTACAAATAGCAACAGAAAAGGGGTAAAGCAAGGGCAGGTACACCAAACAAATTAGGAAAGTAAAGACAGAGACATGAGTAGACATAATTATATAAATTACTTGACGGGATATATCAACTCACTGAGCAGATGAAAAAACAAAAATCTTAACCTTGGCTGTAGGACATCACTAGATGGTAAAAGCATTGTCCACTGAGCCGTAAATGATTTGGGATCAGCAAGACAAAGGTCCTTCAAAAAAAATTCAATTATTCAATAAAAAGCATTATGCATAACCCAAAGAAAAAAGATTCATGCTTAATTGCCAAATTGCTCATTGTGATGTCCCACACACAAGGCCTTGTGAACAGTACATCAATTAAATAGGTACTAGCAGACTTCATACAAGAAGCAAATTCACCTTGGAGATATCACCAACTTATATGAATAAAAACACATGTCTGGAAACTATTGCACAAGCATACTAATTACAACATAAGATATTGCTGACTTACTCTTTACTTATCAAAGAAGAAAAAATGATATTGTTAAACTTACTCAAATAATTACATGAAAGAAAGAATTTTACAAATAGGTGATACTTTGACCCATGAAGCACTTGAGCCATCGCATCGGCTAACTTGCGGAACAAAAGTACATGTACAAATCAGAACTGTCAAAAATAGTCTGATTAACCGGCCAAATGCATCCCTCATTCACACACATTGGCACTTGTTCACCAACAAAGAAACAACGAGGATTAAAGAGGGGCATAACTTAGGATTATGTGTTCCAAAACCTCTTTTTTATACATAAGGCAAAGTTTTATATAAGCATCAATGCTGACATATACAACAGAGTACATCAAAACAAGAACTTACAAGTTGTGTAAAGAATGTGCTCCAAACTTTTAATAGTGGTAACCTGCTCAGTTTTAGTGAATATTAGATTTGCAAATTTTTTAGTTAGAGGACTAACCAGAATTGTAACCTAAAAGGGTTTGATAGAAATTGCTAAATTGAAAAAGAACAAAGGAAGTCTGAATTAAAGCAACCTCGTAGAGGTAGCAAGACAGTAAAGAAGATCAAGAAATCCAAAACGCTAAATTAAGAATAATTACACATACCAATTAATTTAAGGAGAATTTACCAAGAAACATTTATTGATTCATTTTGTAGTTATCAATTAGATGTATCCAAACAAACCCAAAGGATGTATCTTTGTATGTATAATAGAAAACAAAATCAACGGAACAGGTCTGCCAAGCTATCCCTAATACTAACACTATCCAAATTGGACTTCTGTTAATAATTACAGGTGCATTGTACAGTAGTTAAGTTCTATTTCTCCTACTTTATGATCCGATCAAGTTAAGCTTTGGATAGAACTGGTAATCATAAATGCTTAGGACACCCTGATACAACAACACTCCAGAGCAAAGTTCCACAGGATGCTGATCTTAGTCAATGAGCAGCACATCCGGGATCTTGAAGGTCAATCACTATACAACAACAACAACAACAACCCAGTGAAATCCCACATCGTGGGGTCTGGGGAGGGTGAAGTGTACGCAGACCTTACTCCTACCAAGGTAGGACGGCTGTTTCCGAAAGACCCTCGGCTCAGTAAAAGCATAAGAATATTGAATAAGTTAATAGCCAGAAACTGAATACAGTTTCCACTGTCAAATTACTTGTAGATTTTCTTTTCAATTTTTTTGGTACGTAAAATATTTCATTACAATACACCAAGTTGGTGTCAGAAATATATATCACTCAAAACTAATTGATCCATTGGACTCTCTAATTTTCCAGCTATCTGTACAATTTAATAGTTAAAAAATTTTGCACTGTCAAATTCCATGTAGATTTTCAATTTTGGGTAAGTCAAAATTTCATTACTATAGACGACCAAGCTGGTGTCAGAAATATATACAAAATTATTTGTATGACTCGAACCGAGTCATCTACATTCCACTGGCATCTCACAAATCTGCTTGCACCGAAAACATTGCTGTGTAGTAATTGAAACTGTTTGTACATTTTCTTATTATTACATAATAGCTATAAACATGCAGATGATGCATACCTTCCATGTATTCTCACTTATTACTTTCCAATATCATTAATATATATGTTCTTTCATTCTGTTCGTTAGCAAAATCTAGTAAAATTATAAGGTTCCAGAAGTAGAATATGAGAATAAAAGAGTCTCTTTCACAAATTTAATTGGAATTCAAACCATTCAAACAAGTAAGTTAGTTTGGAAATACCTGGATACAGATGATCGCAGCTAATCTAGTCTTGGCATAGAGTGTATTGCAAGCACCCCGCCCTGATCCATCACTATCACTGTTTTCTGAATCAGATGACAGTGTTAGTGATTTCTCATCCTCCAACTGCAAACTTTTTAGATTTTTATTCCGTAAGTGTGGAGGCATATATCGACCGGTCTGTGATTTTGTTGATTCTGTCAAATCGGGCTTCATGCTCGCAGAAGTAATCTGCTTCTTATCAGCGATGGCAAACATTTCGTGTGATTTATTCGTAAGGCCATAATGAATAAAATTCCTCAAAGCCACAACAAGACCTGCCACCTAAGAAATAGAAGTACATGGATTACACCTTCGAAAGTCGCTATCTATTAAAACGTTGTCTTTGTCTATCAAAGAAAGGGGGAAAGTAAAATAAAAAAAGAATGTCTTCAACATCAAAGAACACAATGCAGTCCTTACATGGCCAGACAACGGTCCCTTGGAATCTGTAAGAACCAAGTGCATGCAATGTAGAAGCGAGGAATAAAACCTGGAGAAAAGATCTACCATCATGTTATTGATAAGAAAATCAAGACATTATATACACATAAGCAAATACTAAGCAAGGAACAAACAACCCAGCCCTGCACCCTGGTCCCCCTGAAACAAAGAAAAAGTAAAAAAACAACTGAATAAGAGGATACCTGGCAGTGGCTCCATCTTCCTTAATAAGGGCCTTAGACGCCACCATTTCCAAAATGTCTCTAAGGATCTAATTCACAACACAAAATCCCAAATAAAAAACTATTAGTGAATTTTAAGAGGCATATAAAGCAGTATAAGTAGAATACCCACCTCAATTGTTGATTGCCAATTGTCAACTGGTAAAGAAGATCCAAATCTCGAATATAGTTCGCCAATCATAGTAAAAGCGACCATTTCAACTTCCCATAAACTGCTGGAACCAGATATTTTTTTCTTGCCTCTTGAATTTGACAAATTACTTGCCTCTGGTTGAAGACTGGAAACAATTCTGAGCAAAAAATTTAGCAGCTGCATGTGATCAGCTAACAGACCTGTTCTTTCACTTGCAGCCAAAAGGCATCTGAAAATAGTAGATGGCAGATCCAAGAATCAGAAACATCAACAATCAAAAGCTCAAATGTGGTGCATTCGAAATAACAGAATTTGTATTAATGAATAAGTGAATCTCTACACAACCCCTAAAAAAATTGGAAGTAACAACGGCACAGAAGAAAAAGCAAGTAACGAAGGCACAACAAAGCATTCATGCAGAAACCAAATAAGTAAAACTAAGCAAGTGCTTCCTCTATTCCAAATTTGATAAGTGACGAAACTGAGTATCTGTCATTTGAAAAGTACAGATTAAGGGATGAAAGAAAGATGGAAAATTCAGAGAATGGACACAAAAAAGGAAAGACAGAGAACAAACCTTGAAGTCTCAGAACATTGTTTTATGGCTCTAACCACAGAAACATCAGCAGTATTAGCTTTCTCAAGAGTTTCAACTATGCTCCTTAAGGAGTCAAACAACAGAGGCCAAGAACTAGAACTCATCTTCAAACCACGATTATTGACATAGTATATCTGCAAACCAGCAAAACATGCTAGTCAATATAATGTAACGTTTATCAATCTTTGATCAAAGGAACATTTCTTTTTATGATAAGATGAGAACAAAATAAAAAGAGAATTCTCATAAGTCGGATTCATGGTAATGAAGATTATTTTATCTCTTGATAACATTATCCACATTATTATGAGCTTTCCGAGTTAATCAAGCACCAATTTTCTTCTGCATATGGGGAGAATCTCTGGGATTTTTCATTTCTTCGAGAATCTTAATGGCGAGGCAGTAGACCTTGCAGCCCTTTCCGTATGTTAAGGTCCATGTCCTTAGATTAACTCCCAGAAAAATTTTAGCTAACCCCTTTTGGTCTTTGAGCATCTATAGTTTTGCCTTTCAGCTTTATTTATTTATTTGAAAAACTAAATGCCCCTTCATAAGACTTTCAGCACAGTGCCTTAGTTCATGAAAGACTCAATATGACAGACATGTTGAACGTATAGGCCTAACAAGGCATTATTTCTTGACAGCTGATTGGCTCTGCTGAGCTAGCAGTATGGAAAATTAACTACCATTAGTTCTCACAATGCTCCTGACACATTATCTGTGGCAACATTTACCGGGCATATGTGGTGACAACTAGTGTCCCCAAACCATTAATCGTCGCCGTGTTGTCACAAACTTATAGGGCTTCGCTTATTAGGAAAGAAAGAATTATAAGGCTTCAACTTTAGATAGGACTTGGAGGCCCTTCATGGATCTTCATATACAGAACTTGATCTTGCTCCTAGAAAGTGTGTCGTATAGACTGGTTCTTTTGGAGGCACAAAGACAAAGGTCTTTTCAGACATCACTTTCTTTCTTTCTGATGATGATGATGATGATGTCGGGGCTAGCTTGCGCTCACCTTGAATATTCCACTGGGTACCTGCTACCCTCCACCAGCACAGGTACAGGGTAACTTTTCCCACCAAGGTCTTTTCTGACATAACTGACAAATTCAGTTAGCAAATCATTGACTTTATACAACTAATCTTACTTTCCCTGCTTAAACAAGAAGATTTTCTCTTCTTCGTACCACCTCTTCTTCTCTCCATTAATCAAGCTTCTAAAATACATAAGATATAATGGGGCAGTTGAGCTGCACAGAATACCTCATTACTCAATTACAGATCCCACAATCACCCCATTTTCAATGGACATATAAATATATAATACATCTATAAGTGGGGTATCCTATAATCTAGAAAATTAGCGGCCCACTTCATCATAACATAATCTATTCAGATACTCCCTCCGTCCCAATTTATGTGGCATCATTTGACACAAAGTTTAAGAAAGAAAAGAAGACTTTTGAAATTTGTGGTCCAAAACAAGCCTTAGATATTTGTGTGACTGTAAATCATCTCATAAAGTTAAATTGTTTCTAAATATAGAAGGGTGACATTCTTTTTGGGAGAGACTAAAAAGGAAAGTGTGCCACATAAATTGGGACAGAGGGAGTATAACTCATGTATACCCCAAACATGCTCAATTTTAACATGTCACTGATTGAGATGAAAATCCAATTGCCTCTTTAGTTTTTCCTCTACCCAAACTCTGAGGTGAATCAATTAAGCATCAAATTTAATGATATATTCGAAACATGCACTATAAACGTAGCAGCAGAAAAAATATTAATATAATAACTGAAAGCTAGTTTGACAGATAATAACAATTCTTTTCAGTTTAAATAGATAGATGAATTTGGATTCCTGAGACTTGTAGTATTTCTTTAAAACAATAATATTACTAAAATGTGTCAACCAAGAGTGCCACATAAATTGAAGTCGAGGGAGTAATATACAACCTTCAATCAATCAACTACTTCTCAATCTCATATTAGTGGAATCGCCTTATATGAATTCTCTATATCCATTTCATCTATGTTTCGGTCCATGTCATTCAAATGCTGAATGATTCAGCTTTTAATGCACAGCAGCATTATCAAAAGCGAAAAGCGCAAAAAAGCTCTACAGTCAGCTGGGGCTTTAAGCACAAATAAAGCGTGGGCTTTAAGGAAAAAAGGCGCAATCGTAAAAAAATACAAATATACATATATATATATATATATATATATATATATATATATATATATATATATATATATATATATATATATATATATATATGTTTAGTCCAAGACTAACAAACATAAGCATGAATAACAAATATATGGAAAAAGAAATTGTATAAACATTGTGATAAAGTGAAATATCAATTATCTAGTGTCACCTCTTCAAGAGAGGCTCATTGGAAAGGAAAAGTATATCTTAGAGCCTTGATGATGATACTGAAGCGCACATCAAGCATGGCGAAGCGCTCAACATGTTTTAAGCCTCGCTTCAGGGCTTAAGCGAGCCTTTGACAACACTGATGCACAGCTCATGAAAAATGGTTTCTTAAAGCAAACTACAGGTTTTGAAGGTTCTTTAGATGTCATACATATCCCTACAACATACTAATTGTCTGAGATGTCAATTCCAAAGCTCTATAACATACTAACATAAACTCAAAACCCAAAATGGATATCAATCAGAATTCGGGAATTTTCTCTATGTATATCGATATGTATAGTGGGATCGTATTAAATAAATAGTATGTTATTATTTTAGATTTAACCAATTTGATGAATTACTCCTAAAAGGTTGACATCAAACTAGTGCTAGTTCACCTCAAATTAGTGTTAATTGATGAGTTACATCGAAAACAAAAAAGTAAAGTCACATTTACATATATCAATTCCAATAAAATGTTTCACATCTAATTGAACTCATACTTCCTCTGTTTCAATTTGTTTGGCTTACTTTCCTTTTTAGTTCGTTTCGAAAATAATGCCTCTTTCCTTTTATGGCAACTCTTTGATTTCAACTTTTCACGTGGCATGTTTAAGACCACAAGATTAAAGGGCATTTTGCTTCAGTATACATATCTTTAGTTTAAGACCACAAAATGCAAAAGTCTTATTTTACTTTCTTAAACTTCGTGCCAAGTAAAACCAGACAAACAAGTTGTAACGGAGGGAGTATTAATCCAAATCTTGAATTGGACACAGACACATATTTTGCTGCATTTGAACCTAAAATCTTATGGTAACTTTACCTTAACCATGACAAATTATATCAGCTATGCAGATAATTGACTGCAAAATTATTATTTCAATCCCAATTACAAAAGCACCCACAAAATATTATGATAAAAATTTCATCTTTATCATTCCAAATAATCTTTGTGTTTTTCTCTTTTATTTAAATTATTAAAAAAGGACCACTATTATCTCAATCCCAATAAAATGTCACAAATTTAATTAAATTCTTGCTACTTCCTTATATTTGAGAATGTTACAAATATATATATGTGTGTGTGTGTGTGTGTGTGTGTTACTTTTCTAAACTGTACCAATTGTGCAAATAATTGACTGAAATTTGTTACTTCAATCCCAATTATTAAATAACCCACATAAAGCTTTGATAAAAATTTCAATCTTTATCATCCCAAATTATGATTGAATTTTTCTTTCTTTTTTTTTTCTCAAGACAATTTTCTCAGAAATTGATAAGTAATATTGTTGCAAATTGGATATTTAAATTAAAAATAATTGAAAAAAGGAGAGAAAAGGAACTTACATGTGGGATTTGGAAGGGAAGTACACAAAGCCAAGCAGAATTAGTTGCTACTTTGGTGAAGAAGAAGAAGAAGATGCTGTGTCATGATTTGAAATGGGTCAAAAAGGAATATGAATTCGGGTTGGGTTAAGTGTTGAACCCCCATATTGTGCTTTTGGGCTAGTTTGGGACTCTACGAGGCCTAATTCTTAGGAAAAATAACATAAGGCTACTGCTTTAAGACTCCTATATTACAAAACGCATAACGATATTTTTTCTTATTTATAAAATATGACGAATTTTTATCTTTCATACTTTGTAAATTGAAAAGTATCGTGATATTTTGTAAATGTAACATATTCTTTATGTGTATATAGGTCATTCTTCCTAAATTCTTTTGTCTAGCTAAGGCCCGTGGTTCGACCCAATCCAACCCGCTATTTGATAAGATTGGCTTGAATTTTGAATCCCATTTAAAAACTAGGCCTGTTAGCCCAGCTAGAATAAGCCTGTCAGCCTGTGAGCTTGAGCGCGCGTAGGTTGGACCGACTCGTAGGCCAAATTAAAAAATTCAATTAAAAAATAAAAAAATAGAAAGAAAGGAAAGATGTTAAGACCATCTTGTCACCAGCAGATTAGATGATGTGTTTTTGGATATGCCGTAAGTGTCATGAAAGTTTCTTTAAGGAGTTTATTTGTACTTTTAATGGATGGAATATTGTCATTTTCTTTTGTGTTTTATTGAGTTGTATTACACAAATCTAGGTTAACACCCCTATTTGGCTATTTGTATTGCTATTCATTAACCATTTAGTTTGCTTATTAATATCTCTATTGGTTCGAGTGATATCAATTATTAATATGTAAAGTGTTAACAATGTCAAAAGTTATTCAGTTTCGCAGAAGGTTTTGTCCTACAAGATCGTTTTCTTGTGCAGTTGTACCCAAAATATTTGCATAGAATGGTAGAGATTTCATATAAGTCATATCATCAAATCTTTACTTGAAGCCAAACCTAATAGGAAAATTTACTTGTCATAACTACCTCTAGACTTATTTATGAATAATAACTATCTTATTTTTCATTTAATTTTTGTAGCTTTATTTTTACAAAATTACATTTCATAACTAGTTTTAAAATACATGTGCCTCTCTATATTCTCCCTCACTACACATTTAAGATTTATCATCTTCTCCAAACCCTAAAAAAAATTATCTCTCCTCTCTCTCTTTCCTCTCACTGGCGCCTCTCTCTCTCCCTTTCTCTATATCCGACCTCTCCTCTCCTTCCTCTCACTTACCCTTCCCTCTCTTCTCCATCTCCACCACCAACGCCGCCATCAGCACCACTACTACCATCTCCATCTCCGAACTCAAAAAACTTAAAGTTCTAGTTCTTCAAATCTGAACTCTATATGTGATTTCTCGCTGATTCATAAATTTGTTGCTTACTAGCCCATGATAACTTCATTGTTACACATTTATATTCGTGATGAGTGCTTTGCTAATTAGTAGAGCATATTACTTGGTTATTATCTTGTTCTGTAGGTAATGAGCAATGTGGTGGAGCCATTAGTTGAATCATGCATTCGAGTATCTAATAAGCAATTTGTTACACAAGAGACATTTTTGGCTGAATTTAAGAAAGTTGCAGAAAGTGTTGCTCAACGTCTGAAGGAGCGGCCTGTGATTGTTGCTCACGGAAAAACAGTGGTCATGGATCGAATTGCCTCATTTTTCCTTAATTAGGTTTGAGACTGTCACGATGGTTGTCGTTTTTGCGAGTTCTTTCACGTTGGTCTTTGGTGAGGAAGATGATTTTCATTTTGTATTTCGTTGTATTTCAATGTATTTATTTTCTTTGTGTGTAAATATAGTGAATGTTCCAAATATAGAGCCTCATTTTTACTCTACTTTGTTGGCTTTCATTTTATAGTTCGTTGTATTTCAATATATTCATCTTTTTTGTTGTTGCAAATATAGTGAATGTTCCAAATATAGAGCCTAAATTTACTCTACCATGTCTCGCGTTCTTTGTATTTCTCTGTATTTCATAATATTGAAATACACGTGTTCTTTGTATTTCTCTGTATTTCATAACTAGTGTCCTATTATGGAAGTTATGCGTGATTTATGAGAAATTTTAATTTGATTTCCTAGAATTTTAAAAAAATCTGTTCAAAAAATAGAGCCTAAATTTACGCAAAAAATAGAGCCTAAATTTAATTTGATTTGTGTGAAATATGGTTGATTTAATTGGACTTACTATTTAAAAACGAAAAGAATATTATGTTCCAAAAATATAGCCTATTTTTTCTCTCAGATTTTTTTTTTTTCAAAAATATGTTCCAAAAATAGAGCCTAAATTTACTCTAACGCGTTTTGTATTTCTCTGTATTTCGCTATATTTCACTGAATTTCAAAAATGCGAGATACAACTGAAATACAGCCAAAAGCAACTACGAATTGTAAATCTTCAACTTGTAGCTATAACTAGTTAGAAGTTATTAAACTGTAGCTACTTGTGTAAGTTTTACAACCTAATAAGCATTATTAGCATCATTTTATTTGTGGATTTGAGACTTGGTTAGCAAGTAGTAACACCATGTAATATTGTCTTGTAAGTATTTATGTATTGTTAAAATTTGAATTTAAGTTAAAAGATTTATGAAAAATATTTTTTTAAAAGGTGGGCTGGCCCGGCTAGGCCCCCAACCCCCGTAGTGATGGGTTGGGCTTGTTATTTTAAGACCCATCAAAATGGTGGGCCAGCTAGGCCTGGCCCATCAAATTCCAAAGCTTGCATGAGCTGGGTCAGCCTGTTTTGACAACTCTAAGCATGGCCCCTTTCTTGAAGTTTTTGCAAGGGTTTCCTTCAAACGCTCCGGTCTTTAATTCGTTCCTCATGGGCTTTAATTTTTCCCTTGATGCTTACTTGATGAAAATATCCAGACCTGAGTCGCTCGGCGTATTTTTTTTTTTTTTTTTAACATTTTAATCTTTGAAAACTGAACTTTTGTCTCGTTCGGCATAAATTCTGTAGGAATTAAATTGTGCGGCATAAGTTTTGTAGTATTTTTCATATTATGTCGAGTGTTGAAAGTTTTTGCCTTGTCAAGTATAGTTTGTATGGATGTTATGATACATATGCCGAAGTTAAACGTAAACTATGGCGAGCGAAACATAAAATTATGTTGTTTTCCAGATTATGTTGAATATTGAAAGTTTTTCCTTGTTCGACATGACTTGTGGATGTTATGATACATATGCTGAAACTAAACGTAAATAATGAGAGCGAAATCTAATTTATCTCGTGCCAAAAATGCTGGAGGGAAAAAATTAAAAAAACACCCCGAAACAGGGGCATTTGTGCGAATGACCCTTCTTAATAACTATTGGCATTAAATTAGCAAATAATTACTTGACAACTAACACTTTTCTAACAGGGAGATTTGTATGCAACAAGGATCCTATTTCGTGTACTCAATTTAGCAAGATATGCTTGCAGTTTTTTTCATCGTAAAGGCGTATTCTCAAAATTCTTATATCTGCGCTTGTGACATTAGAGACGTAATTTGGTAATATTACAGTTTGACCATTATTAATACATAAAATATGTCCACTTATTTTCAGACACACAACAACATCAACAACAACATACCCTGTGAGTCCCACAATGTGGGGTCTGGAGAGGGTAGATTGTACGCAGACCTCACCCCTATTTTAGGTAGGGAGGCCGTTTCTGAAAGACCCTCGACTAAAAAAAAGCATAGGAAAGGTTAGATACGGGTAAACAATTCAAAGCAATTATGAAAATAAAAACAACAAAAGTGAATAAGCCATGATAAACCATTCTATGCAAACAGATACTCGCAGAAATCAAGGGACAAGAAACTAAAGATCAATGCAACTACTTGCAAGAAAGGATAAACGCAACTATCTACTAGCCTTCTACCCTGATCTGAATCCTCCATACCCTCTTATCTAAGGTCATGTCCTCGGTAAGCTGAAGATGCGCCATGTCTTGTCTAATCAATACTCCCCAATACTTCTTCGGCCTACCTCTACCTCTTTTGAAACCGTCCATAATCAGCCTCTCGCACCTCCGCACTGGGGCATTTTCAGACACACAACATCAAAACAAATTCTCTACACATGAGTTTTACTTCTGTTTTAAAATGTCAGCTATTAAAACATGCACATTATCTAAAAAGGCCCATTTGGGCCATTCAAAGGCAAGAAGCCAAGGCTGAAAAGTTTGGGATTTTGACATAGGCTTCGACTTGTCATCTTTTGCGCTCCAATTAAGGGCAAGTTACACATTTGACGGTCAGTCAAAAATAATTATATTTCCTTAGTTAATTTTGTATTTGTATATATTCAAAAAGAAGGTTTCGACATGCCTGCTTATATGTCAATAAATTCAAAACTAAGGGAATATTGGATTTTCATAATTTTCCAATACGTTTATTTCATCCTTAACAGCAATAGCTACGTAGCATATCCCCATCTTCTAATCCTATGACAGAAAAGTGTTAGAGTCATCCTCTGTTTCATGTGTGGCTTAGTATCTGCTTTCCTTTAAAGGAGATTATATTATGTTTAACGCATTTTGTATTATTTTACCGTTTGCACTTCATCTTCTTAGTTTCTACTACTTGTTCTGATTTGTGTTCTTTTCGTCGCAAAATAATGGAAGAGTTAAATTTCTTAATGGGTAAATTAATAATAGTATAGCACTAGAAGAATATGCAGAAGGAAAAGATGAATATGATGCAGATTTTTGGGTACATGACAAGTCAGATGTGAAAGAAGATGTGAAACTTCATGCCTTCGGAGGATTTATTCAATCACATAGTTTGGGCTCTTAGAATATGGCGCCCTTGGGGCTTTCTATTTGATTGTATCGAAAGGCCCAATGAATTGGGATTTCCCTATTGATCTAGGTCATTTCGGGGCAAGCGGATCATTTATGATGAAGATGATGCACTTCAAGATCCTCCTAGCCATTATCCTACTGCAATAATTCTTGCTAAGAAGAATGCCCATGTTGTGGCAATTCCACTCAGAAGGTAATGGGTTACTCCTACAGCACGTCCTTGTATAATGCTCAGTATATCTAGTTCAGAAATTAAAGTGAAAGGGCGCAAATGCTCAGATAAAGTTGAAGGACCCATCCTGAACAAAGGCAAGCATTCAAACCGGAAGATGGTTGAATGTCCTCTATCTATTTTGTAAAAATTTAACAATTTCACTTTGCATGAATATGCTGCTGAACAACTTTATGATTAATTTTTCGGAGGAAGGTTTGATGGATTCCCATGTGAAACAAGTAGACAAAATAATGTTTGCGAGGTATGTCATGAATATGAATTTGAAAAATAATACTCCGTCCTAATGTTTCCCAGTTTATGTGAAGGCTTTAAGGCACCTCTACTTGTAGAATTACAATAGTGGAAGTATTTAGCAGTTTTTGATCTTTATATTCAATATTCAATATGTGTAGTTCTTTATTATTTAGTTTAGAGTACTTGTTGCTTAATTTCTACAATGTGGAATTTCTAAGTTAAGAAAGGACCTTGATACACTTAACTATTGTTTAAATTATTTGTTAATCTTTCTATTGTGCCTTTGCTCTTCAGATTTTGCTAATATTGAGATACAGTACTAGACACTACAATTTATTTTATGTTAAATTTTTGTAAATACTTGATACTTTGATGCTTTCATAAATGCAAGTCTGCTGGGCTAGCATTTGATATTGATGCTGCAATTAGCAAGCTCATGGTGGCCTTATTCATGGCGATTTGACCACATCGAACATGTTAATCCGCAAGAATACCAATGTGAAAGGTCTCTAATTTGAGTCTTTGTGGGTCTATTGGGTAGTATCAGTAATTGAAAAACTCTATTACAATTCTTAAATAGAGTGGAATGGATAAGAGATTTTGATATAGTATGCACAAAGTAGTTTGGGATTGACGCATAGTTCATTGGTTGATTTTTAACCTGTATCTTGCTAAATAAATTGTAATTAGTAGAACAGTATTTTAACAAGTATTTATTGATTTTGATCTGAGCTTTACGTCAACCCTTCTAGAAGATGAAGCTTAAAATTTATATGTTCTTGAATTGCTTTAACACTGAACAATCTTTCCCAAGATGTGTATTCTACAATTTGGTAGTCATCTTCCCTTTAATCTTCTCGAGTTGGCAGTAATGTGATGTTTACATTAATTGCCAAGCCGACTTCTTGTGTGTTTCTGAATTACAACTCTTTTTAGTGCAAAGAGGTACAAAACATGTCATGATTGGATGAGCTGGCTCAGCAATCTACTTCATATCTAGGTAAGTTGTTAAATTGAAAATTGTTCGTTAGATTGTTGCTTAATTTATCACCTCTATATTGATTCTACAGCTACTCCAAACATTGCAGGACGAAAATCGAAAATCAAATATACTACTGGACAAATGGGAAGATGGAATACAATAGTGTTATAGTTTAGCGCCGAGACAATTATCATGATGAAATATTTGTATTTTTTCAGTTATGCAATTTCGTTAGTTATTTGTGTGTATCATTGTATTTGATCTTTTATGCACTGAATACGACTCCTTTTCAAAGTGTATCTGCCATCAAAAAGTGCTAAAATTCAGTTTAAGATGATGTAAATTTCACTTTGATAGCTTGTTTCAAATAATGAGCTACACTGGTATTAATTTTAGAAAAATCTATTTAATTTTACAATACTCAAGTTTTAGCAAATAGAGTTGATTCTATACCCTTCAGTTCTCTCACTTAGTATATATAAATTATATTCTTATTATATATAATTTATGTATATTATACATATCATATATTTGCTGGCTATTATTTTGGTTGGCATCTATAAAATGTAAATATCCTAAAGAAAAAACATTCAATTTTGTTTATATTTATTTATGTAGTTGTTAATTGTTCATTACAAGGTAACACTTGCAGGGCCGGCTCAAGGCCAAAGCCACTAAGGCAATGGCTTTGGGCCCCCATTTTTATTAAGTTTTATAGTTAATTTGTTTGAAAAATTATTGTGAATTATAGTACTTTAATGTAGTTTCTAACTATGTAAATTCTTTTTTAAAAAACTTAAAAATTGTATGCTCCGAATTCACAATAGATAAAAAAAAGTTTGACTTCCGAAATCCGAATTGTGTTACATAAGTTAAGACAGAGGGAGTACACAATTTTTATTAAAAAAAAAAAAGAGAAGAAATTTTTTTAGTCACGTGATTGATTAGCTATATTGTCAGTTGAAAAAAAAAATAGAATAAATTGATTTGGAAAAATTGTTAACAACTTTGCATTGTTCTTGACGATTATAAAATGGTAATTAATGATTTCGCATCTAAAAAAGCTAGATAAGTAGACTTTACATAAAAAAATATATGATGATCTTTTTTTTTTTTTTTTTTTTAAAAAAAAATATATATATATAGGCCCTCTATCTGAAGTTTGGCTTTAGGCCCCAGTCTTGTTGAGATGGCCCTGACACTTGAAGCTTTACACCCACGAAAGAAAATAATATAATTAATATTATGATAGTCAAGAAAATACTTTCTTGAATAAAAAAATTAACTTATAAAACTCGTAATTTGTAATATTTTCAAGTCATTTCTAAACAAGTAAATTTTATTACAATTCAATTCCAAAATCCATATTCAAATTTATATTAAAACTTAAATATCTTAATTCTCACTTTTAAGCTATCGTTCTTTTTAGAACAAAGTATGTAATATGGTCAACAACGAACTAATCCAGGCTATTTAATATGTGTTTTATACCTAAAAAAAAGTTGGTTAAGTGATTTATCGATATTGGTGGTACATTGTCTTCCAATTTGTGCATCTACATTTATATTTCTTCCTATCAACTATGTATTCGTACTCTATAAAATCTAGCATAACAAACACTACTTGTCCAAAAGTTCTACTTCTATTGGCTTGATCATTCTTCTTTCGTTTAAATTAGGAGGGTATATTTTGTAAGTTCTCATAAGTATTTGGTATGAAATTCTGTGAATGCTTTGATCCACAAAAGACAATGACATCATCCATGACAAACTTTGCACACCTAATCAAGCCAATTCTTTAATGTTAGATAAACCTGAGTCAATCCTGAAGCTAAAACTAGAAAGCTATCTTTGACTATTTCTTCTAAAGGAAATGAATGATATTCAATAAATATTTATTACAATTATGGTATTAACTTATTACAACTATGGTATTAACAAGAATAAATAAAAAGAAAAAACCCGCAAGTCTCTTAGTTATGTTGATCAAAATAATTAAATTGAATGACTTGTCATTAGCCCTCGAAATATAAATATTGCACTAGATTGTCCCTCACGTATATTGATGTAATGGATAAACTTATAGGATAGATGTTCGAATAAGTGAAATTAGTTAAAAATCGTTTTTATTTTTTCACTCATTCCATACCAGAAAGTGCAAGAGAGGGGGGATGAATTGTAACATTTTCAATATTTCATTCGAGAGTAGTCGACTGTTGATAAGAACAGTACTGAATTAATAAAGTATGTTGATGTCCTTCAAAGTGAGCCTTCTAATATTCTTTAAAAAGTACATGTTAGGCTCTTTGATAGAGATGGCAACCCAAGAGTATTGATCTTTGAAAAAAAGAATTTGATTGGTCCTATTTCTAAGAATAAGGTTGAGCTTCTATTGATGGCACGGTAGAGATCTTCAAGTCTTGATTTGCAACGATCTTTAATTGCTATTGCCTTCCTGACTTTATTATTTGTATGTTTTTTCTTTATTTCTTTATATCTTTGTTGTTGAAAGACTTCTTGATTTATGTGAAGTTCTTTGATGGCAGATTTTCTTTGTTTTCCGCTTGATTTACTTCAAAAATGAGTAAGTTGATTTTCCATATGTGGTTTCCGCTCTTAATGTTTTGATTTTTCTTTTTTCTCCTTTTTAGCTTTCCATAAAGGTTTTCTTGCATAATTAAATTGATTGTCATTAAAATCTTAACCTCAACATTTTTTTTTTTATGATGACAATTTAAAAGTCACAAATGTAGTCAATTTCCCAAAGTTGTAGTCGACTATCATCAATTTGAATTTTGGATTCTTCCTAATTTAATCAAGTCTCTTTGTCTAAGCAAGAGTCTTGATGATGGCATCCTTCATAACATCAAACTTCACAGTCATGAAGGTAGCAAATTCTTCAAATTTGGTAGAGATAATAATGGAGAATTCCTTAGTGCTATTTTGAATCTTGGGGCTACCTTAGCAGCCTCCTTGATGACCTGGTGCAGTTTAATATGGGTGCGAGTAACATCAACATCAGCCTCTTTTGTGACAACTCGAACCTTCTCCATCTAGAATTGAGTGGCAACCAGGACATCCTTAAAGGAGTCCAGCTTCTCATCTAAGCAGTCAACTTAGCAAAAATTTCGGCAGAGTGATTGATTAGAGCAGGATTGGAAAAGGTAGAGGGCTTAAACTTGGACATGGCAAGGGTCAAAGAATCATTAGACTCATTTTTTAGAACCCAAGAGTCCTCAATATGAGTGTATCTCATTATGAAAAAGGCTCTAAAGTTATAACAATGCTTGACATGCAAAGAAGGATATTCATTGAAACTTATATTATTTGCTTCTATTATGCGAGTTATCAACACGCCTTAAGGAAGATTAGGGGGATCTGAAGCATTTTCCAAGATATAGTTAATGACAAAAACAAAACAAAAAGAAAGCTTGATTTTGCATTTAGTAACCATAAAATAAGTGAAAAGGGTATCACGTTGAGTAAGGGTGGAAAGAGAACCTGCTCTTCATTCCTATAAATTTAGAGGTGGCAAAACCAACTCATTTTTTAGTAATCTGTTTAACTCAACTAAGTTTAAACAAGTACTTGACCGAATAAGTTGCACTTGAAATGATTCATCGATTTATTGGGTCAAAACAGGTCAAAATAATGTGATCCAGCGGAATGAAATGCAATCCAAACATAACCAATTTTAAAAAGAAAAATAAATGAAAAAATGGATCATATCGAATGGACTGAGTTATGATTTATTACCTGAAATTCATGTTAAAGCCACTAATCATGACAACTACAGGATCATAAAACAAGCCATTCGGTGAAAAATGCCGGCATGAATAACTCAGTATTGGTGCAAGTTGATCGGCCCAAGCGGGGTCGACCGGTACTTTTTTCTCATTCTAGTTCTTCTTTAACAACATGGATGCGATAAAAATGGTACAACTGTTTCAGCAATTATATCTAATAATCAACAGATCGCCGAGAAACAAGGAGTTTCTAGTGATGGATATGCTCTGAAAACGATAATCGATCAGAATTTACTGAAATTAAATATCAATCCGAAGAATGATGTAAATTCTCTGAAAAATTCACCCCCAAATGCAATCATGAAAAGAGTAATTTTGCTAATAGGATTCCAAATGGGCATTGTTCTTGCACAGATATGGGATCTAGAAATAATGGAAGTAGTCCTAATTGCGTATCACATTGTTTCATCTCCACCCCATGATGATCATCATCCAGATTTTCTACCTCTTGCACCAATCACTCCGTTGGTTATGATTTTGTCGATTAACTATGCACCAACACCAAGTTATTCGTCCCTCCATTTTTCACTGAATATGTTGTTTTATGATCCTGCAGTTGCCATAATGAGTGGGCTCAACATGACTTTCAGGTAATGGATTATAACTCAATCTGTGCGATGCGATCCAATTTTCATCTATTTTTTTAATTAGATATGTTCAGATTGCATTTTGATCCATCGGGTCATGGTCTTAAGCTCCAAGAACAAAATCTGGATAAATTAACTTCGAATCTTGATCTTCAGCTGTAACTCTAAGAATAGCAGCACTTTGATTCTCGTTGGCATGAAGATCGAGCTCCAATTTTGGATTCTTAGCTCGATTACCCTTTCTAAATTAGGTTTTCATTTATGTCGCTTTCTTTCTCTTTCTAGAAGTAGGTTTCCTTTTCTTTTTATTTATTTGATACTCTCTTTTCATTATATAACCAGTGGGCGGTTTTTTTTTTTTTTTTTTTTTTTTTTTTTTTTGAAAAAGAAATTAGTTGGGTCACACTATTTTGATCTGTTTTGACCCAATAAATTAATGGGTCATTTCAAGTGCAACTTATTCGGTCAAGCACAAGTTGATCATAATCAAATTGTTTAAACTTAGTCGAGTTAAACAGGTTACTAAAAAATGAATTGATTTTGCAGCCTCTAAATTTTAAGGAATGAAGAGATGATGGCAAATGATAACGGTCCTAATCATGATAGAAGATTAGTAGGTAGTTGGGCGTTGTCTTGCTTTTCGGCGGGATTAGGCTTGGTGGTAGCTAGGAGCACCGTGTATGTTGTATGTCAGCCTTATTCATGTCGTTTCTTACTTTTGATATATGTTACCATATGTTGTTTATTGTGTTTCGGTTATCGCACTGTTTCATTGTTGTTACTATTCCTTTTCTAAACTCTCTATTGATTTTCTTATTGGTTGCTATGTTTTCTTCATTGTTGTATTTCTTTTTAATGACTACTTTGATTTGGTGCACTTAAGCCGAAACAACACGAGGTAGGGGTAAAGTCTGTATACGCTCTACCCTTCCTAGAGAGACAAATCTAACATATTGTGTGGGGGTTCCCATAAGCATTGGGCATGAAATTTTGTAAGTTCTTATGAGTATGGATATGAAATTCTATGAACGCTTTGAGCCACAAAAAATAATGACATCATCCATGACAAACTTTGCACACCTAATTATTTAATGTTAGATAAAATTGAGCCAACCCTAAAGCTAAAACTAGAAAAATATCTTTGACTATATTTCTCAAGGAAATGACTGAAATTTCTGAATTATTTATTACAACAATAGTGTTAACAAGAACAAATAAAAGGGAAAAAACTCGCAGGTGATCTTATCCATGTTGATCAAAATAATTAAATTTTATGACTTGACTAGTGTGTGGATTTGATGGAATGTGGGTCTGTCTCACCATCTCTTATATTTGATGTTTTCGTTTTTATTTGAGTAATATTTGAGAAGACACATTTTCAAATAAAAAAACTTATAAGCTGTGAGGCCAAACCTCTAAAATCAGCTTATTTTGAAAAGTGATTTTCAAAAAAGTACTTTTGGCAAGAATCGGTTTGTGTTTGGCCAATTATTTAAAAAACAATTTTGAGCAGCAATTAATGTTTGACCAAGCTTTTAAAAAATACTTCTAAATTTATTTTTCTCAAAAGTGTTGTTCAAAGAAGTGTTTTTGGACAGAAGCAACTTTTTCTACCTTCTACAAAACAGCTTCTACTGCTCCTCAGAAGTACCTATTTTCTCCTAAAAACTTGACGAAACACCTCACTTTTTTAAAGTAAACATTTTTTAAAGAAAAAAACTTTTGGTCTCCCAAAAGCTCGGCCAAACAGGTAATTAAGGTCAAAAGAATAGGCACCATATAGCCGCCGAATCATCCAAAATTGTAGAATCTGCACTCTCTATCACAACACCAACCCCCCTTCCCCCCCCCCCCCCCCCGCCCCCCTCCCCACCACACATTTTTCCTTCCTCTCATCCTTTCTAATCTAACTTCAGTTTATCCTATAACTTCTTTAATACCAAATAAAGTAGCTTAATGATTCACTATTATAAATCAGTTCAGTTTTGAAAAGTTTTAAAATTAAAGTAAGAGGGAGATGAATCTTAACAATGAAATGGATGTTTTCTGTATAACTTTGAGAAATGAAGGAGATTCTTGAAAGTGTTGTGGAAGTGAAGATGAAGATTGTGACAGGGTGGTGGTTACCGAAATGATAGTGTATCACTATGAGAAGTGTTAGATATATATTATATGTGAAATATAAGTATTTGTATACATTGTGTGATATACATTGTTTGATACACATATAACGTGAATCGATATTATATACATTGTGTGGTATACATTATTGAGCTATTAGAGCTAAAAAAGTTCATTGATTTGCAGAATTTTAGGACGTCTTAAAGTTCGAACTTATACAGATGAAATTTCAGGACAATATCCTGGAATTCCAGGAAGAGAATGAGAAGATTAAGTGTTTTTGTGTGGAAAAGTGGTTGTGTAAAATTCTTTCACAAAATAATCCATCTTTTTCCGGTTTATTAGTTTTGTAATGAAAAGTATAGAGTTTTGTTACCTCTCCAACTATCTCTCCATTAGGCAGGATTTTAGTGGGCCAAGCACTTATTTGTTGAGGAGAAACTGATCTAATTCGGAGTTGTTGATGTTTATATCGATCGATCATAGAAGCAAAATTCTTATTCATTCCGATGTTGCTTCCTTCCTATTAATCTGGAAGTTCTTCTCAGATACAAGGAAATGATTCAGTTCCAGAGCTAAAGATCGTAGTTCTCGAACGAGCAATCGAAAAGATTATGGAGCATCTTCGGGATTAGGTATTGTTCCCCCAATGATCGTAGTACCAAGTACTTCCTGGCGAGCTCTAATATGATCAGCCTCTGAGCGAGGATACTCCAACAGAAGAGCCTAACCAGGCCCTTGAGATAACAACCCATACCATAGGGTAGCCCTACCAAAATGAAAGGATTTCATCTCCTAAATTCTTTTTTCTATGAAAAATATACCGGATTCGATTGGTCGATTCGAATTGAAATTGTCAAGTCATCCATAACTATTTAGTCAAAACAAGAATTCATTTTTGCACCCTATTCAACTCTATGAAACATTGATCTGTAAGGGGTTATTAGCTACATATTATTTACTTATTAAAAATGGCTTACTTTCAAGGGAAAAAGTGCAAATATACTCCTCAACTTTGCGATTCAGAGCTAAAAAAGTTCATTGATTTGCAAAATTTTAGGATAACGTCTTAAAGTTTGAACTTATATAGATGAAATTTCAGGACAACATCCCGGAGTTCACGAAAGAGAAGGAGAAGATTAAGTGTTTTTGTGTGGAAAAGTGGTAGTGTACCATTGATCTGTAAGGGGTTATTATCTAAATATTATTTACTTATTAAAAATAGCTTACTTTCAAGGGAAAAAGTGCAAATATACTCTTCAGCTTTATGATTTAGAGCAGATATATCCCTCATTAAAAAGTGATGCATATATATCCATGCCCTTACACCAATGGTGCAAACATACTTTTTTCGCTGACAATTTTTTTTTTTTGAAAATTATTTAGCTTTATTTTTAATGAAAAAAATGTCACGTGACTTTTAAAAAAAAAATCTATCCGTTTTAGTAGACTTATTTTTTAAAAGCCACGTGATAATTTTTTTCTAGGGGGTTGTGTGGTTCGGTTAAAAAGAATATCTTCGTGGCTTTAAAAAAAATAAGTCTACCAATTGTTTTTACCATTTGTGTAATAACAGGGGGACGTATGCATCTATTTTCTAACAAGGGGTATGTCTGCTCTAAATCGCAAAGTTGAAGAGTATATTTGCACATTTTCCCTAATTTCCATTGTTTTTGAAATAGTGATTGAGTTCAGCAACCATAAAAGTTAATATAATTAAAAACCTATATGAACGCAATACAAATTAAATTAACCATCAATTTTGAAACTTAAAAAAAAATGTTTGTGGGGAAGTACAAGCAGTGTCGGTTCTTTGGATTAAAGATAGATGGGAAATGTAATTCAATCTTAGAATATAAATTTTATAAATTCGTAGCAGTTATAGTGAATGTTAAAGTCAACCACTAAAATATAATGGTGAGGAAATTAATACCTTTTCACCTCTAATCCGAGATCTTGGGTTCAAACTCAAAGAATAGAGTCGATGATAAGGAGCGCTTCACCCCAAAGTCAGATACACGAATACATATTAGTTGGGCCATAAATCAAGTACCGAACATCGGCGAGGAAAAAAAATAAATTAAATCCTTAATATACAACAAAAGTTTGACATGATTTATGTTTGATGTTACTTTCTTCCTAGTTTGATTTTAGAAGCTTCTAATATTGCATTTTATGTTTCACTTTCTTTCTTACTAGCACAAAAGGGAACTGTAATTACCTTCATTTGCTTAGCACTATTATCATGTATCTATTTCCTCCCAATCCTGCATTGAATGACCACTCAGAAGAGTAAAGTAATTCTGAAACAATATCACATTGGTATGTTCTTCAAAGTATCCTGCTGGCCATTTGACATTACATTCCATGGAACTTATGTCATTTACAACATGGTTATTGTAGGTTTGAACTTCTTTAACTTGTAAAGTAATCCTCAGGTCAAGGCGACAATACATACAAACTCATAGGTTTGTACTTCTTTGACTAGTATAAAAAGTATAATAGAAATCTATTAAGAATGATTTCATTTTAAAGTAGAAGACAGCAGAAATTAAATTTGGAAAATAGCCCTATGTTGGGCATTTGTTAATTCTGAAATATGCATTACATTTTCTATTTCTTAGCGCTACGAAAAGACCTTGCACAATCAAGTACAAAATATGTTCATTGAACATGTCGGAAGGGTTTTCTTTTTTCCGTGAAACAGTCACAGTTGAGAGCAGATGAAGTCTTGAGCCATTGAACCCAAAGAGTCACCAATAAGTTCCTTCTCCAGAGCAGTTATTTTGAAGGACTGTCAAAAAGTTGAGCCATTGAACCCAAAAAACGGGCGCTGCATGCAAATAAAAGGAATTCTGGTTCAGATATAGCATCGACAAAACCTTTACATTGATGTAAAGACGGTCGTACTAAAAAACATGAATTGACAATGCAAGATTAAAGCACAAGAACCCAGCTAAACTCATCAAGGTTGAGCATAGAGAAATGCAACCAAATAGTAGGTTACAAGTACAATGTCTACTTATTATGTTTGGATTAACATTCTATTAACTTGCTTGGGATTGAGGTATAGTTGTTGTTTGTTCTTGTTGATTAATTCCATTGAAATAGAGTCAATTCCAATAGGATTATAGCATATTTGTATCGATGCATCCCAAGCTGGCCAGTACATAGCAGGATGCAATACATGGTGAACAACCAAATTCCAATCGAAAGAATATCTTAGGGATATGCCGTTTGGGGATAATCAATGCAAGGACAAAACTATGCAACCTCAGTTAAAATTAATGTGAAAGTTGTTTTCAAGATGTACACTTTTAAGTAGTTCTTCTCCAGAAATTTGATCTAATGAACAAACTTTACAGATAATTCAATTTAAATGCAGAGTGATCCGTACTATTAAACAACCTACAATATGCTCAATATATTACACCAACTTTAAAAAACAGGGTCTCAACTTCGCTAGGGCTGATTGAACTGGCTCCAATTGAATTCAGGCATCTAAAAGGAAAGCAGTAGATGATTCCTTTAGTTGCTCAAGACAAAAGGAAGCGCCTTGCACAAAACCTAATTAAGAAAATCATTTCCTTCTTTGTTCTTGTAAAGACTTACCGGAGAATCATAAAACTTTATGTAGAATCTGCCGCTGTCTATTGACAGCTTTGTTTGAAGAATCTCTGCAATGGTTGAACAGAGTTTGCCATTCACACTAGGTCCAAGACCCCCAATGGAGATTAATTCTCCGTAGGCAGCAGGAGCTTCGGTACCAGCAAATGCAATAGGAACTCCTCCATTCAACAAGATCATCACATACTGAAAAAAAAACAAGTAGATTTAGGTTAAGCTGTTAACATATTTTCGCAACAGTACAGTCACTCTACAATAGAGTGAAACTATAAGAGATAATCAGATTACTGCTAGTTGCACCTGTATTTAAAAATCCATGTTAGGCATTTCCATCTTCAGGAAACATTTGATATCAAAAACTCTTTTGATAGAGAGAGGCTTACTACACCACTTCATTCTAAACAAACTAAACATTGCACAATATAATTCCTCCCTAAACCAACTCCATCTTCATATATTGAAACTCTGGTCCATACAATCAGAATATCAAAAAATAGCCCCTGTCATTTAAGTCACCCACAATTGCTGGAAGCTAGTAATCTACTTGCGGGAAAAAAGGGTATTAAACTTACTTCTACTACTGCTTTGGAACGAAGAAATGCTTAGAGTGCACTTATATTTCCCTTATACTAGCAAAAAAGAAATAGAGTAGAAGGGCCAAGACTTAAATGAAATCAGTGAACCCCCAAAGTTTTCCATGCCACAAGAATTGGCATCAAAATATTTATTGGATTTGCATTTCCAATCTACCAAAAAAAAACGTAATAGCAAACCAAAGAAGAATTCCTTTCAGTTGTGACCCCAAACTAACTAACAATTATCTGTAAGCTATAAGCAATGGTTAAGGTGGATGTGCTTGGTCTCAGGTTCAAATCCTATCAAATTATGGGATCGTGTCTAATTTAAGTGTCGATATTCCCCCTACTACAGTGTGCTAGAAGATACTGATTTCTTCCTGTTGGTGATGTAAATAGTTATTGTGCTAATATAGTCTCAACCCAACTGAAAAACCACCTTGGTCACTCATAGCTAACCTGCTTATTCATGTTTTTGAGTAAAAAAGCGCAAATTTGTCTTTCTACTCATCCCACTTTCCATATCTCCTCCATTATAACTATCTTCTTCTTAAAGTAAATATTTCCTACAAAAGTTTCAGTTTATATCTAACAAGAAACTTAAAATTTCTGTTAAGAAAAGTATGAATATGCATAGAACTTTCTAGTTGTAAATATATTCCTATCACTCGTAAAAAGAAGGGAAAGAAAGAAAAGAAATATAGGTAAAACAAAGAAAGATGTCAACTACATTCTCAACCAATGTTTTGAAGGAGAAGCCAAGGAACGGATGAAACACAGAGAATAGATAAGCCCAGGTGAAAGTTCTTTTTTTTCCTCCCTCTTTTTATTTTTTATTTTTTAAGGAATGATAAACACAGGTAAAAATACTTTTCTTTTACCCCATCTCTAAACATGTTCCCACTTAACCTCGACATGACCACTAAGGGATATGGTGAGATGGATGGAATTCCTTCACCTTTAATTGAGGTCACATAGGGAGCGCTTCCCTCTTTACTGGGCCCTATGCGGCTTGACAATGGAGAAAAGAACGTAAGAAGAGCTTCCCCTTTAATGGGTCCTATGCGACACTAATCTGAATTAGTCGAGCAGCGGATTCCAAATAGCATATGGTTATACCGACAAAAGAAAAAGCTCCACATGACTCAAAGCCTATGTTAACCTCCACATGACTCAAATTATCGACCTACTATTTAACCAATATCTATCACGCTTGATAGGCGTTTGGACATGAATTGAGCGATATTTAAAAGAAATATTTGAAGTTGAAAAATAAAACTTATTTGAAAGTTGAAGTTGTATTTGAACATGTATTTTACTTGAAAAATGCTAGAAGTTTTGTGAATGAGAAAAAAAATTCACTTAAGAAACTGGTCAAGACTAAGACTTATCTTCAAAAACTAAGCAGAAAATCATTCTAATGTATAAACAAACAATATTTTGGAACTATTTAGAACAAAAAGAGAGAGAGACAAAAGAACTCATGTCCAAACGAGGACTCGAATTTCCAACCTACAATTAAAATTGAAGATGACTTATAGTTACCACTAAACACAATGCCAGTCTCTTTAGTTGATAAAACTTTTCTTAGGGGAATTTCATCAAGCAGGTATCAGTCAATGTGTAACAACAACAACATAGCCAGTGTAATCCCATAAGTAGGGTCTGGAGACGGTAGTGTGTATGCAACTCTTACACTTACCTCGTGAGATAGAGAGGCTGTTTCCGATAGACCAAAAAATATTTCAAAGCTGTTCGAGAAAAGAAATAATGAAGAAGGCCACGGCAAAATACTAAAGAAACACTAACGACAACAAAATAATACTAGAATTTAAGTACAAGAAATAATAGATAATAACATAAATAGAACAACAAGAAACTACAAAAGTAATACTACGGCTACTAGTATGAGGGGAATATCAGTCATTAATGTGAAATATAAAAAGATAAAACCCAAATGGACAAAAAACTTAACTGACTCGGGTTTGCCAATAATTTTAGCAACAGCTTTAGTAGCATCTTTAAGAATATCAGAAGCAACTACTGCATCCACTGGCACATTTGTGAACAGATTTAGAGTTGGCATTTTTTATTTAGCACTTTTTCTTTGAACTTTTTGTCTTCTTGATTGTTCTGAAAGGGCAAAATAATTTACACCTCTGGTGGGGGTGGGTGAGGGAATGGGTGGTTTACAGTTAAGAATCTGTTGATAGATATTGTTGAAGGTGGAAAAAGTAATTTCCCTCTTGTTTTTATATTTTAGCCCATTCGAATTCCTCTTTTTTTTTTTTTTTTTTTTTTTTTTTTTTTTTTTTTTTTTTTTATGGAGTTGAGTTCACAAATAACCTCCATAATGGTGGTTTTGATTTATAGGCCCCCCTCAAGAAATGTTTTAGAAAAAAACCTGCACGTCAGATAAATTCGCTAGGTAAAGCTTTTGTTGTATGTCATTTATAAGTTGTAGACATAAATTAATTTTGTCTGTAAGGCAGAAGTTTAACACATTTTATTTTGACCACATATTCTACCTTATAAACAAAAATTAAACCTTATGTCGAACGGGTAAAAGAGGCAAAACTTTTGTTACCCATCAAACATACGCTCTAACTTTTGCTTATAAAACAGAAGTTCAGGATATTTAAAGACAGTAAACCTACTTAAAAGGCAAAAGCTAGAACTTATGCACGATGAACAACAAAAGATCTTCATAGCGATTTTTTTCAAAATATAGTCAGTTTTAAAAGATTTGTTAAGCAGGGATAAACATTCAAGATTGGATACTTTTAAGGACACCACGCGTCATTTCCTTGTTTTTTTTATCCTTGAAAAATTTTCTGACCTTTTTTTCAAATTTTATGCCGTTCTCGAAAAAAGGTAGCAATATATTTCCTTACAATTTGCAAGCTTTTATGCTGTGAGGACACTCGAATATTTCTGGCAGAACTTTGCTTTAGACTTATTTTCAAGCAAAACTATGTGTTTTTTTTTAATTTGATTTTGGAATAACTTAATGTTGTAGTGTTAAAAGATTATTCCTCAAAAAAAATTTAACGGGAAAAAGCATCTATTTTCGAACTACAGAGACAATAAGACTGTTTTTCTAGAAAACAAAACAACTGTTTTTCAACGCACAATATTTTCTTTCAACAGCATCCTCTACAACAATAGCATGTTTAAAATTTTTGAAGAACATTTACTCTAGAAAAATGTCTTCTTTATTGAAAGTAGGGAAAACAAATTACATAAGTAACATTTTATATTGATCGTGTCCTCTCCCCCCTCCAATAAACCTCATCTTCACCTACACCCCTACCCCTACCCCCACGCCCACCTCCCATAGTATTTGTCTAGATTATATACCAATGATTTTAGGATAATATTTTTAACGTACCGAATACATTTTCCTCGGTAATGGACACACCAAGTTTAAAAAGGAGAAAGTTGCAATAGCTATATAGAGAACAGGAAGGTAACAGTAACTCAATAAGTTTAATTTTAAAACAAATGCTTATCATCAAGAAGAATAGTCTCTGTAACAATATTTCTCCTTTTTTTCTTCTCCAAGTACAACAGCACATTGCATGCTAACACTGCCTTGATCTTATTAGATTAGTGATTCTTGCTTTCAGGACACCTATAGGCTGCAAATGATCTTTATACCAACAAAATAATGAGAAGGAAGGCCAAAATCAGCCTTTGGCTTGGAATAGACGAACATTATTTCTGATCAACTTTCGGATGCGAGAACTTTTTTTTTTTTTTTTGGATAGCCATGGTGTCCGAGCTAACTTGCACGCGGCTGGACTAATTCCACGGATACTTACCACCTCCCACCAGCAACAAGTACCAAGTAACTCTGCCCACCAAGGCTAGGACAGATGGGAAGGAATCACCTAGTATTTTTTGTCTCTGCTGGGATTCGAACTTGAGACTTTCGGATACGAGAATTTATCTTGTACACAGCAAAAGAGGTCCGGCATTTCCACAAATTTTTCCCACTCATTGTAGAACCTTTGCAACAGGTGCTCCATCAAGAACTCTATAATCTGCACCTATATTTATCTGAAAAGAACAACACCGTCCTATATGAGATACTGAAACATTTTTCATGGACGCGCCTGGTTTTGATGCATTGCACAGGTAGATGATTATAACAATGTGAGAAGGGTCCCTCATGGAGATCTTTAAATTACATCATACCGTCACGACTGATGCAGGATATACATTCCCATCTTCAGCAAAGTGCGGAATTTTCTGGATCTGGCCCATTCCTATGATGGCAACTTCAGGTGAATATATAAGCGCGGAACCAAGCTTTCCACCAATTCCTCCAATATTGCTTAAGAGTAATAGTTCCCCTGATATATCATCAGGACTAAGCTTATTTATCTTAGCGAATTGCAGTAGCAGTGACAGTTCTTTTGTTATCTACAGCAGAAAGCATACATCAAGTTGACACCTCCACTCGAAAATACAGACATGTATTTAGTAGTATATAGATATATACACATAAAAGATAAAGAGGAATTGATCCTGGACTATGAAAATAGTATCAGGGGAAGGGGAGGTGGAGAGGGTCACGTTCGAGATTACATCATTAAAAGTTTTCCCAGCCTCCTTTCACGCTATAGCAAGACAAATCAGACACGGAAAATGGATACAGGTTACTTGTATTGAATAGAACGAGCATGATACTATGAGAAATAGTGTCAGCAAGGGAAAGAAAAAGGGAGGAGAAAAGGGAAAAGTCCAAGTGCTGGGCTACATCAGTCAAAATAATTCCTCGCCTTACTTTCACAGTATGGCAAGAATCAGACGCAGAAAATATATACAGATTGCTAGTGTGGAAGAAAACGAGCAAGATACTGCACCCTATGTATTTAATAATCAATGTACTTCTTTTGTGCACAGATTTGTGTATCCTCTCCTCTTTTCCATTTTTCAAAGATTGGAGCATATATAAATAGGGAAATGAAGCTCTTTCATCACTTGGTCAAACTAGTGATGGCAGATTCATCTTCTAGCTTTGTATTCCAAGACCATAGAAAAAGAGAAGGACTTCCCCTGTCATTTTCATTTCGATACAAAATGATCTTTATCAATTAGAAACTGCTACAATTTGAGCTGAACAAAACCTCTACCAGGACCAAATGCCCACATTTTAGACCCTCCCTCCTATCATAACTTTATTCTCTCTCTTTACTTCGCACCAGACTGTTCTTCCACCTCAAAGGAATTGTACATTTAACAACTTGCTTAAAATGAGGGAGTTGCAATTTTTAACATGTAAAAACAAATCGATTCAAGGATAATACAAACAAGTATAAATAAACTAAGCTGGTGGAATAGTCGAGGTGTGCTCAAGCTGGCTAAGCTTTGCAGGTAGAGTTACCCGGTACCTGTGGTGGTTGGAGCCTGGAGATAGCAGGTACTGGTGAAATAGTCTAGATATGCGCAAATTGGTCCCGGCACGAACCTCATAACAAGTACTCCGTATATAAATAAACTAGCCAAGCTCTGGTTTCTTCATGTGAACAACATGATTGCTCAATTTTTCCTACAAGCATAGTTCCAAACACACCAGACAAAAGCTAGTTTTCTATATGGCCTGATCTTTTGAAAAGTGAGTCTATTTTTCGTGTCCTTTTCTCATAAATTTGAGGGTATCTTTGAACGGGATGAAAATTGCTTTTTTCCTCTTTGAGAGTAGAATAAACGGAATTTGATCGTGAATTTCCCACTTCAAGATGTCATATTGTATCTCCAACTACTTGCTGATGTCATCATTAAAGTGCAGTCAAGCAAATAAATCCTCAAGACAAAGATTAAATACCAGAAGAATTTCAATGTGGTCAATACACGCCCAATATACTACAAATATGGTGTTGTACCTTGACGATGTTAGCAGGAACATGAAGAATTTGACAAATTTTTCCTTTGCAACGACTTGTTACTTCAATCGTTGCCTTGTCACTCTAAACTTCACAAAGAGGTTGGAATTCTTCTACCTGGTCTCCCTGCCCAAAAAATAAAGTATCAGAATGAATTTTATAAAATGCTGCATAGACTATATGGCATTACAAGTACATTAGCTTCTAACAAGAGAAGATTATGAGGACCAACTGGGTAATGGCCAAAATCATGAGGAGCAAAACATCAATTGCAGATTGCTGTACACGTATGGGCATAGAGATACATGTAAATTCTACTTCAAAGTATAATTGTCTAGAAGTTCCACCATGCCAGGGAAAAAAGCTAATGCACCTCACATCAAGTTAAAATTTTAAAACAAGTCCCAGTTGGGCATCTAACATAGGCACATAGCTGAAAATTTATTTACTAAAGGAGAAAGTATGGCAGGAAATACCCTATATATTTACAGGAAACATCCACTAACCTCCTGAACAAACCATTTGAGAAGTTCACATTCAGCAATACCTTCAACAGCCTGGTGCACTAAACTCCCGCTATATGCGGTGTTCGGGGAAGGGCCAGACCACAAGGGTTTATTGTACGTAGCCTTACCCTGCATTTCTGCAAGAGGCTGCTTCCACGGCTTGAACCCGTGACGTCCTGGTCATATGGCAGCAACTTTACCAGTTACACCAAGGCTTCCCTTCCCAGCAATACCTTCAACAGTTGGCTAGAAAGAGACAACGCTTGTTTTGATGGGCAAAAAGACCATATTTCTAGAGTTAAAAACAAGTGTTTACATAATTTGTTTTGTTGGTGTAAAAGTAGTTTCATTGATGATATAGATCAATATATGGACTTTCAGGAGTTGGTAGGGAGATGTTGTAATTGACTGTGTGAATATTCCCAGCAGTCTTTTGTAACTCTTGGTACCTTCTTGGTAAGTAGTCAATAAACCTTTACCTTATAAAAAAAAACAGTTTGCGCCACAGGTCATTGTCATGTATGTATTTGAAGATGAAGGTAGTTACTGAAGTTGAACAGTAGAATTTCGGGTTCCCACTATTTTAACTTTGGCTAAGAGATTATTTTACAGGTTTAAGCAAAAGATCCAAAATTTAATCCTAAAGGAGAGACATATCAACTGCTTGATAGAATCGACCTATTGTAGCTTCACAGTCAGTGTCAAGGTAAGGTTAATAACAAAACAGAGTTGGTAGGACGAAGAGAAACAAATGATTTCCATAGCTAATATTTAGTATTTGAAAATCTGGAAAAGAAAACAAGCTATAGCCGACCAGAATGCTGTCAATTTTCACAGAACCTGTACTTCAGCATTTTTCCTTCACCATTTTCAATTTTATTTAAGCCAGAATCCCCAAGGGCCAGTGACGTACGGTTCGACACTCCATGAATTATGGGCCCTCCCTACTATCCTTCTCAACTTAAATACCCGGCTTTTGCCGGCAATAGAAATTAATGGCATTTACCTGGGATACTTCAGCATCTCCTTCACCATTTTCAAGTCTTATTCTTACAAAGAAGTGGATGACCAGAATTCATATATAAATGAGGTACATAGCAAAAACTTATACTTCAAAAGGAATGAAGAAACATATTGATTATGATCAAGAGCAACAACATTCAGTGTGCACATTTTTTAAATACCAAATAAGCCTACAAAAAACCTGCAATGGAAATGCCAATATGATAGAGAACACTTACGTTCCATGACCATCTCCATCAAAAAGAGAAGCATAGTCCTTAGTTGCATTAAATACCCCCCTGGTTAGAGCAGATGCTGCAAAATGGCGGGCACCAACAAGCTTCCAGTTGCAAGATCCAGATGGAAATCTAGAGTGCACATGGGACTCGTATATCGAAAAAAATGAAAATACGGTAACTTTTGCTCCAAAATTGAAAAGCACACTTTTCATTTTTCAATGGAAAGTCTATCTGCAAGTTTTCAAAGCATCAGCATGTACATTTCAACCTGTCCTTCAGGAATATTCATCCAGGACGACGGAGAATAAGTCTGAAATATCATGGACTGCTTTCCAAGGCATCAGATTCAGGTGTATAACCATGCTCACGCAATCGAGCAGTTAAAGAATTCAATCCAGCATAAATAAGGTTTCCTTCAGGATGTGACTTATCAGCAGTAATAAAGACATGGACACCATTGCGAAGTTCAATCCAACTGCAACCAGGTGTCTTCCTTACATTTTGTAGCTTCATTGCATCTCGTACCTCTAAAACCTCTTCATAGCGACCAGTCTGTCCATAAACATTTGATAATATGACATAACTTCCACAATGCTCTGGTTCAAGATCAAGTACCTGATTTGCAGCAACCTCAGCTAGATCAGAATTACCATGGAGACGACAGGCAGCCAAGAATGCCCTCCATACTACAGAATTGGCCTTAATAGGCATTGTTAATAACAACTCATAAGCAGCTTCAAGCTGCCCAGCACGACCTAGCATGTCAATCACAGAGGTGTAATGTTCAATAGAAGGCACAACGCCGTACTTCGGCTGCATTTGTGCAAGAAATTCTCTCCCCTGTTTTACAAGGCCTGAATGGCTGCAAGCCGACAAAACCCCAACAAACGTGACATCGTCAGGCCTCAATTCTGCCTTACACATATCACAAAACAATTCTAACGCCTTGACGCCGAATCCATGCATGCCATACCCCTTAATCATAATGTTCCACGACGCTACATCTTTGAAATTCATCGTATCAAAGATCAGCTGAGCTTCACGCATGCTTCCACATTTGGCATACATGTCCAAAATTGCATTGTCAATGTAAGTATCATTGTATTCTTTGTCAGCAGCATCTTTCCTCAGACCGTTAACTATCATGTATGCATGCATCTCCCTACCATGCCTCAATGCAGCTAAATGAGCACAAGCCGGAAGTGTAGTGGTGACAGACACCAAATCAGGACGAACTCCAGCGGACAACATCCTTTTGAAAACCCTCAGTGTTCCCTCGTGATCACCACATTGTTCATGCACACAAATTATCGAGTTCCATGAAAATATATCCTTATCATACATCATCTCAAAAACCTCGAAAGCATCAGCAACACAACTACATTTACCATACATGTCTATTAATGCATTTGAAATAGCAACCCCCAAATCAAATCCCATTTTTATCACAAACCCATGTATCACCTTTCCATTATAAAATTCCCCATAATTTGCCAGAGCTGAAAGTACGCCCGTTATGCTAAACTTGTTCGGAACAACCCCATCCTCAATCATCCACCTAAAAACCATCAAAGCACTACCAAACTCACCTGTTTGTGCATAGCCATTTATCATGGCATTCCAGAGCACAACATCTTCCCTCTCCGGTAAATCCTCAAACACATCTAACGCAAAATCCACCAACCCATACATCAAATAACTATGCAACAACGCACTACCGATGAACAAATCATCCTCTAGCCCGAGTTTAAAAACCAACGCGTGAATCTTTTTCACATCTACTTCATTTATACAAGCCTTAAGCACACAAGGGAAAGTGAATTTATCAGGCATGACACCAACAACCCTCATTTGGAAATAGAATTCAAAAACTCTTTTAGGCAAGTCATTGGCAATTAACCCTGCTATTATAGCATTATAAGCAAACACATTATGATCAAGTGGTGAAGTAAAGAATACCGATAACGCATTGGATATCGAGTTGCATTTCGAGTACATGTTAATAAGGCTAGTTGTAGGCATTGGAGATAAATTCAAATGGCCACATCTAAGCATATGGCAATGGATTTGTTTCCCTCCTATGATGTTTTTTTCATTAGCACTTGATTGAAGTGATACAATTAAAGTCTTGATATCAAAAGACTTGTAAGCAATGGATGAAAAACTGATTGAATATTGGCATTGTGCTTTAAATATTGACAAAGACTTCATAAGGAAGATTCTTTGGCTCATTTAGGAGTGAAAGAGAATAGAGATAATGGTCAAAAACACACCTGAACTGTCAGTTTTTTGCAAGTTTCCTACCTGAACTTTATTTCCTACCTGAACTATCACCAGATATTTATTAAAAAACACCTATAAAAGAAAATTATGCAAACATGGGTATTAGAATTTATTAATTTTCTTTATACCCTTTTTTTTTTTAATCTCAGCCTATTTTTCTGTATGTAATTTGTGAAAAAGTAACAATCTTTACCATGAATGAAGCTGAAACTCCTGATACATTCTGAGAAATAGAGAAAACCCAAGAACAATGATATTTTAATTAGTCAAGAGACTGAGAAAAAAGGGTAGATATGGTAAATGGGTGAAGGAAACAAAAAAGAAAAATAAGAATCAAAATGGGTATTAGAATTAATTAGGTATTTTTCTTTATACCCTTTTTGTATCTCAACCTATTTTCTATACTTGTGTATGTAATTAGTGAAAAAGAAACATTATTTTTAGAGGAATGAAGTTGAAACTCATGATATAATTTGAGGAAATTCAAGAACTTTGATGTTTTAATTAGTGAAGAAAGTGTAGAGATATTAAATGGGTGAAAGGAAAAAAGAGAAAACAAGAATTAAAATGGGTGTTGAATATTACTTGCCATTGAATGAAGAGGATGAATGAATTATATCATAAAATTCACTAACTTTGTTGTTGGTTTGAATTTCCCAGGGAAGTTAGAAGGAGGGTCATAAATCTAGCAAGGCTTGAATGGGAGGTTTTAGGAGGGTTTAGATGAGAAATTTCACTTTGTGTGAGTTATGCCAGCTAATACTTGAGTGAGGGACGTCCATGTATCAAAATCTTTACTCCTTGGATTTTTTATTTTTTTTAGGGATATTTATTATTTATAATTTTTTTATATATTTATTAAATATTTTAAATTATTAATTATGATAGCTTATAGTAATTTTTACTTCAGAATGTCAAAATTAAAAAGTTTGGTATTTTCACAGAATGTTACTGTAACTGTACTTGGCACTCGTGGAACTGCACGAAGTCCAGTTTAGGACATTTTAGTACAAGTAGCGTTTGCCGGCTCAATGCTAACACCAAAAATTACATTTTCAACTTTTTTTTTTACCCATTTCTTACTATTTGTTTAATTTTGTACCTCATAAATATTGAGAAGGGGTTTTGATGAGAATCACTTCAAATACTTAAATAAGAAATAATTTGAAGACTTTTTGTGCAAATTCAGAATTATACTCCCTCCATCTCAAATTATTTATCGTGGTTATTAAAATTAGTTATAGTTTTAGAAGTTCAAGGCAATTAATTAATTTTTCTATTTTATTTTCAGTAGAATTTTGTCATTAATGGAAGATGACACGTAAAAAGAATAAACATTTAATAGAGAGATTATAACATAGATATAAATAAGGGTAAAAGTAGTTAAATATCACTCCTAATTAATATTTCTCAAGGGGTTTGTAATAAATAAAAAAATGACAGATAATTTGAGAAAGAGGGAGTATCTTTAAAAGAGTTTCAAGGTCGATTCTGATTAGGGATTAAGCCAAAAAAAAGTTACTATGACTAATTTAACGTTTAGAGGTAATAGTCAAAATTTTAAAAATATTGGTTCAAAAGCAATTAAAGATTACCCCTGAAGTCAAATTAAAGCTCAACTTCAAATATAAAAAGTGCTTTCCTAAACCTTCTTTTCAGTGTCAAACGCCTAAACTATTGTATCAAAATAAAATGATATGTACATGTCAAATTAGGAGAACTAATCATTAGTTGAAGGAATAAAATATCGAGTATATGCTTTGTGTACAAGTCCTCTTTTTGTGCGATGAAAAATTACAATAGCAAGCTTCTCACTGCCAGAAAGCCTTAAAACAATGACCGTCATCAACTCTAACTCTCGAAGTTCATATTGATCAATAATCGCATCTATTACTTCACAAAAAAAACTCACTTTAACTCCAAAACAATACTGCATTTTACTTCTTTTTGGGTTATATGTTGGAGAATGAAATGAAAAGCTTCTTGACTATCTAAATGCAAAAGGCATATGAAAGTGCTACTTAAGGAATCAAACGGAAGAAAAATATTTCAAGGGTTTATCTAACAGCCACGTAAATTATAAAGATTTTCTCATGTTCACCAAATATTTTGAGCTAATTGAAGGAGGGGGGTTGGATTGTCTGTGTGTGTGTGTGTGTGGGGGGGGGGGGGGGGGGGGGACTGAGCTTATGAAAGAAAAGATCTAAGTAAGAAGCTTTTTATCCCTCCGTAGACCTACTAATTTTAGTGTACATGTATTGCATGTGCAAACTAAGTTAATAAGAATTTATATTAAAAAAAGATAATCATGAAAAATAGCTTAAAATAGATGTTAACATTCATTTGAATGACAAAAATAAATATTATTACATAGACACAATAATTGAATTCAAGGTACTATATATATTTTTCTAATTTTAACTATGTAAGTTATACTATATCATATGTAATTATAAATATATTGAAGTATGGTATATTAATAATACGTTATCTTGCATCTCACGTAATATCTCTTCTAGCCTTTTGGCCAAGCTTCTAAAAACAGTTTATTTTAAAAAGTATTTTTTTCAAAAATACATTTCAAAAAAATACTTTTGGCTAAAAGCAGTTTGTGTTTGGCTAATTAATTTAAAAAGTATTTTTGAGCAGCAATTAGTATTTGACCAAGCTTTTAAAAATGGGCATTTTACATAAATAGCAAACATTTGGGGTTTAATCAAACTGCATAGCTAATGTTTCAATATTTACGTTCTGTAGCAAATCAGTCTAGCTTCCACATGTGTATTCATTTTTTTTTTTTAGCTGTATTCATGAACACAACAATTTTTTTTCACTGTATTCATGAAATAACTATCTGTATTCATAAATTGGCTTGTTGTATTCATGAATACAACGAGTAAAAACTGAATACATATACACCAATAATTACATAAATACATCATATTTCGGGTATGTATACAACAAATACAGGCGAAAAATACAGTATAAAACATTCATACACCAAAATATTAACAAAGATGCCATATTTTCCGGTATGTATACAACAAATACAAGCGAAAAACATTGTATACACGATAAATATACAACAAAATAAAGCGAAAATCTGGATTTTTTCCAGATCTGACAGGAAAAAATTCCGGCGAATCCAGATCTAATCGGAAAAAATTCCGGCGAATACAGATCTGACCGGAAAAAAATTTCGGTGAATACAGCGAAAATCTGGACATCTTTTTCCCGACGTAGATTTGAGTTTTTTTTCTTCATAGATCTTAGTTTTTTTTCTTTTTGCTTCCAACAATGCTCAGATCTGTTGTATCTGTTGTATTCCGACGACATTTTGGCATTTTGGCATTTTCACCGGAGAAGATGCATGGCATTTTCGCCGGAGCAGTGGAAAAAAAGGCACGGCATTTTCGCCGGAGCTCCGACGGCGGTGGTCACCAGCGGCGAAGCAGTGGGGAGAAGAGGGGGGAGAGAAATGGGAGGGATGGATTGGAAGTGAACAGTGGGATAGGTATTCTATTTTGTGTGTATATATACATATAGTTACTAAATGGTATTTAATACACAAATGTTTGCTATGAGAAGTAATTAAGTTAAACTAAATGTCAATACCCACTATATGTTTGTTATATCATGTAGTTATCCCTTTAAAAAAAAATGCTTCTATATGTATTTTTCTCAAAAGTGCTTTTGACAAAAGCTATTTTTTTAGCTTCTGAAAAACTGTTTCTGCTACTCCCCAAAAGTACTTATTTTCTCCCAAAAGCTTGGCCAAACACCTCACTTTTTTTAAAATAAGCACTTATCGAAAAAATAAATATTTTTGGAGAAAAAATAAACTTGGCCAAACAGGCTATTCATCTTCATGTTTTTGGCATGATATCTGATTAGTCATCTACTCTCAAGTTAGTAAGTTCCAAATACCGGAAACCTTAAGGAAAAAAACAAAGAGCATAACGTCCACCTTACAAAGATAAAAAAATCCAATTCTATCACAGTTCAAAGTGGATATAAAAATGCTCTCAACTTTACAGACAACAAAGCAAAAAAGAAACACTAAGAAGAACAAAATTTGACGGGGTTCATTCAAGGGAAAATATGTGAAACGCTAACACCATTCCAGCGAGGCAATTGCAACTGATCATTTTTTTTTTTTTGTGAAGTGGCAAGTTGCAATATCATTTACAAAACAAAGGTTAAAAGAAATTAAATAAACTAAAGATTATACTTTGAGAGAACCATACAGAACTTGACCATATTACACTTCCAAGATTCAATCATATTGATACACATGTAAGAACTACAAGCTATGGTGAGCAGCTACTGAAAAGCTATCAATACATTCCTGTAACTGACATCCGACTAACAAAGCATGAACCACATGCAGTTCCTTAGGTATTTGCTCTGGCACCAAATGCACAACAAATAGAGGATGGGAAGTACAAGTGCTAAGACTCAAGCTAATCTGTTCATGACCTGTAACTACTGTACCCTCCTCCGCCTGCACCGAATGATGATCCATAGCCACCACCATATTGCTGTCCACCGTATGAAGATGAGGGGTAGGACCCACTGCCTAGGTTAGAGTAAGAAGACTGCCTCAAGCCTGTATCTAACTGGCCATAACTGCTCGGAAGTGATTCTTTGTGGCTACCCATAAATTCCTAAAATTAGGATTCATTCATCAGTTGCTTTGCATTTCGGAAGGAACACTATGGGAACTCCTCAAAGGCATATTATTTAGGGATAATTACATTTTTGGAGCGCTCCAAAAATTCCAGCCGGTAAATGTATATGCCTATTGTGTGTGTGTGTGTGTATATATATATATATATATATATAATACATAGCCAGTGTATAGGTTTTGTATATTTTGGCCAGCAAGCGTATTTAATTTTGGCCAACGGGCCAAAAATGCAAAAAGCCCTATTATGTACAGGTTTTCAATGCATGCATAAAAGATGTGGAGGAAATACATATCAAGTTGATGTCTTTTTGATAGCTTCTTTATATAAAAAAAGGAAATTGAGATTTACCTGCATAAGTTGCTGGGCTGTCTGAACTTGTGATGATGTCCCTTTTATTTCAGTGTGTATTTCACCAAATGCAGATTTTCACTTAACAAGTGTGTATCAAAGAGAGGGCAGAACAGAATAAGGAGGTCGGAAGCCTTCACAACAGCAAATATTGAATAATGATAGCTGGAAAGAATGATAGCCAATGAAGGATTTTAAGAGCGACAAATGAAGAATAAAATGCAAACTTCACAAGAAATAATTAGCAATCACCTTTCCCCTTTCAATTAGTCCTATTACAGGGGATGGACAGTAATTTTTAAATCTAAAACCTACGTCTGTCACACATATCTTCAACCGCTTAATTGTTCCACACCACTAGCCCCTTAAAGTAAAAGAGAGAAAACACAATAGGTCAATAATTTACAAAAGGTCAATAAATCTTTTTTTAATACGTACAAAAGATCAATAATCTTTCTTGTAGCTCAAGCGACATCCCAAATATGCTGCATGAAACTGACTTTCTTTTGAGCATGGAACTAATTTATGGTGGTACATATGTAAGATATGTAAGAATTTGTTTCTCATGCGCAATAGTTCAGTCATCTCCTTAAAAGCAACATGTGTTCCATGTCATGACACGTGTTTGCACTAAACAAGTCATTTCGAACAGAACTTTTGGTTCTCCTATGTGAAGACTTGTTATTCCTTTTTTTGAAAACTCAATACTTCTTGAAGTCGGAAGGGATAATTAGAAGGTTAATGGATCTACTGTAATTGGCTGTTCACGCTGCTTCCAGTAATTTTTTTTTTATTTTTTTTTTTGGTATCAGGTCGCTACTTCAAGTGATTCATATGATATCTAGAACTAGGATAAAGCTTATCAAAGTATCTTACTAGAGAAAAAGAAGTGTCCACCCCTTTTGCCATGAAGAGAAGTTCTATTGATTCTTTCCTTCGTTTCTTTTGGGATAACATTATTACAACTTACCCAAAAGGATTTATGACAGATCATGCAGATACAGGAAAAGTTCTTACTTCAACATCAAACCACAGATCATACTAGTCCCATTTTTACAGCCATAGCAGAGGAAAACAATTCAAAAGAACTCTTGGAGTGGTCGTCCACTGGCCCAACCATTAAAATTTGCATAGTCTAAAAGAATGTGTCTGTATATGGATGATGTTTTGATTGCATATACAAGTTGGCACAAATCAAGGAAGTCTATTGACTCAAGATTTTTTTTTTTTTTTTTTTGATCAGTTCTATTGACTCAAGATATAAAAGAAAGTACATACCAGGACAGCATTTTGAAGATGCAGAAAGCAAATACTACACAGAAATGACACCATCAAACTAGCAAATAAAGCAGTTGGCAATGGCAATGTTCTCATAATAAGAATTACAAAAGAATCCAAGAAAACATTAATGTTACAATAAGAGCAAGTCCATCTTTTTTCTTTGATAAGCGAGAGAAATCCACAGGGACCAGAGGCGCATGGTTCGAAGCTCAGTGAATAATGGGTCCATCCCTCTGATCTTCTCCACATAAATACCAAACTTTTGTTTGCAGTAAGATTCAAACTAGTGACAAGAATTCTATCTTGTCAAAGCATTTTGTGCTTCGTAGATAGTGTACGATGTTATTTGACATTTATAGATTGCTTTGTCTAGACAATTGTTTCCTTAATATCTCCCAAATTTCAGGTAATCTATTCTTCTAAAGAGCAAGCATGCAACATCTACCCATTATACAGAAATTGACACCTCCACTTGCAAGGTTTTGTAAGGACGACACCCTAACTTCACAGTTTCCCAGCTAAATACCTCAAGTTGGTTAGAGCACATGTTTGACCAGGCTTATGCGATGTTAATGACACTTGTAAGGAGAGTAAATACATGTTGGTTTCTCTTCTCACAGTAAGATTAAGAAACCAAATGTTCACGATCATTGCTCTGCCTTTTGCTACACCTCTCACACCCTCAATCTTTTTGCTTTTTCATTATTTCAGTTTTCCGTCTAAATCTTCCCTTAGAATTAGCTTTGACATTCATCTTCAAAGACATTCATTGCACTTCAAATGGATGCTTTACCGAAGGTTTGAAAGGGGAGCAAATAGCGAATCTGAAATTTCCCACCTTGGCAAAGCTTCTTCTCATTTTTAAACTCTCTATTGCCTGGTTTTATTTTTGTGAACTTCCATTAGCTTAACTTTGTAAAAATCTCCACCAAGTACTTCCAATAACTCGTTGGTGTAATACTTAGACCTCTCTTCATTATCATTCTGAGAAACTTCATCACTAAAACCAGATTATATTCAACATGAAAAAAACAGTTGAGCCAGTTCCTTACATCTAGCATTTTCTCTTCTTCCTTTTGTGTGGCAGGTGCCGGGGCACGGGATGGAGGGGCCCACATAGGAGTCATGCCACGAAAAATAAGGCAGATCTACATAGAGGGATTAACTTGTGTATTAAGTTGTACTCTAGTCACACGACTCAAACTTTCTAAACAATTAATGCTTATTACGGCATAAAAATCAAATGTATAGCCCAGCAATTAATTAGTATAAGATGTTCATTCAACTAGTGTAATATGCCAATGGCAGTGGCAGAGCAAGGATTCTAGCAAGGAGATACAAACATATGCAAGATTGCACCTTAAATTTGAGTATGTTACCTACAACATATTCCATTAGATAGGGCTGGCAAAATGGTCAAAAAGAACAAGTAACCATCCAATCCCATTAGACATGGGTGGATAACTGACTTTTTTAAAAATGGATCAAATATGGATACTACCAATATTATCCACTAAAGAAATGGATAGCCAGATGGAAAATATGGATATTCATATTACCAATCCATGAGTTCTTGCTCTCCGGGAGTCTAAGCTCTCACCTAACTATTCATGAAGCCATGTAAAATATGGATATCCATATTATCTGTCACTTAACCTATTTCCTATAGGTGTTAAATATGGGCAGGTCGGATATTTTATCCGTTCTTAACCCAATCTCGACCGCCATATTCGATCCCACCTGGCCGTTTGCCACTCCTATGTCAAGGCCTCAAGGGAACTCAAAAGCTCATATATATTCACAAAAGAACTCTCTTTTCTTCTTATTTGCACACTACTTACAATTTCAGGGTAAAGGTGATTCAATTAAACCTTACTTCGCCCTCTGATCACTGGTGAAACGAAATACTAACATAATGTTGAAAAGTTATTTTAATACACAAAATATGACATCAAAATCCAAACCTTGCTAAGATTAACACAAATCATGTGAGTAATGTAATTGTGCATTCTGCAACTTCCTAAAAAGAACAACATATGCATTGGAATATGTGACGAAAAGTGGTGAAACAAAATATTATTCCCTCCGTACCAATTTATTTATGTGATACCTTTTGAATTCCAAGTTCTTTGATAGATAAAATATCACATCAAAATCCAAAGGGTAACTTACAATGCGATCAGGAGAAGTAGCTGGTCCATCAAGAACGCGAATCTTCGCACCCATTTCTTCACACATCTTTTCAACAAGCTCACCTTTTCTCCCTATAATACTTCCAACTTTAAGCACAGGTACAACCAACCTAAACACATAACTCCCAGGCCACTTTGGTTTCTCTATTGGAATAACCTCTGTATTACTAGTGGCTAGTTCGGGTTTTACTGAACCACTTGGGTCTGTTTCTTCTGGTTTTACTTGAGGATTTTAAGGTTCTTGGTTGGTTCCCGTGGTTGTTGTAATAAGGTTTCTGGTTGGTTTAATCGCATCGTTGCCTTATTTTTTTTCTCATTTTGTCTTTGCTTATTATCTAATAATCTTATTTTATCCATAACCCTCCCTTCTTATAATAAATAGCCTTATCCCCTACCCTTGTATTCATCAGAACAATAAAGTACAATACAACACAATACATTATGAAACGATATATAACAACCATCCAAACAAAGTGTAATGATACGCGACGAAAAGGGTAAACTTACAATGCGATAAGGAGACGAAAACGGGACCATCAAGAACGTGAATTTTCGCACATCTTCTTAACGAGCTCACCTTTACACCCTATAATACTACCAACTTTAAGCACATGTACTACTAACTTAAACACACAACTCCAAGGAAATCCAGACCACTTTGGCTTTCTACTGAAACAACCACTGTAGTAGTAGCTAGATTGATTTTTACGGAAGTTGGGTCTGTTTCTTCTTGTTTTATTTGAGGATTTTGAGGTTCTTGATTGGTTTCCATGGTTGTAATAAGGGTTTCGGGTAGGTGTGATCGTGTCGTTGCCTTATACCTTTTCTCATTTTGTCTTTCCTTATTATCTAATATTCCTATTTTTACCCTTTACCTCCCTTTTTATAATAGCTTCACCCTGTAGGCCAGTACCCTATTTTGTTTTGCAGGTTTACCCTTCAAATTACTTATGTGTTGCATTATGTAACGACGGGAAACGATACAATCTAACATTGTATTCATTAGAACAATACAGTACAATACAACAAAACACAATACAACACAACACATTATGAAATGATATATAACAACCATCCAAACAAAGCGTAACGAAAAGGGGAAACTTACAATGCGATCAGGCAAAGAAACAGGCCCATCAAGAACGCGAATCTTCGCCCCAGTTTCTTCACACATCTTCTTAACAAGCTCACCTTTTCTCCCAATAATACTACCAACTTTTAACACAGGTACTACCAACCTAAAAACACAACTCCCAGGCCAACCAGGCCACTTTGGTTTCTCTACTGAAACAACCTCTGTATTAGTAATAGTAGTAGCCTCTTCGGGTTTTACTGAACCACTTTGGTCCGTTTCTTCTTGTATTATTTGAGGATTTTGAGGTTCTTGGTTTGTGTCTGTTGTTGTTGTTGTAATAAGGGTTTCTTGTTGGGGGTATTACAGTGCCATTTTGGGTTTGTTCTGTGGAAGCAATTGATAGAATCTAGTAGGAGTTTGAGGGAAAATATTAGGGTTTAGGGTAAGTTTTTGCTGTTGCGGGAAAAGAAAAAAATGTGGAAGATATGGAGGATTTTATAGAAGTAGAGATTTTCATGTGGATAACACGTGCCTGAGCCTTTTTTTTTTTTCCTTCTCCTTTAAACAAAAGAAAAATTACGCGACGAGACGACTAGACAACCATTTAGATTGTATTTACGAAATATAACAACTTTATATTTATGAAACGTAGCTATAAGTGCATATCAGAGTTTGATACAATAAGAAAGCCCATCAAAAAGTTGAGCCATTGAACCCAAAAAAGGGGCACTGCATGCAAAGAAAAGGAATTCTGGTTCAGATATAGCATCGACAAAACCTTTACATTGATGCAAACACGGCCATACTAAAAAAGATGAATTGATAATGCAAGAAGCACAAGAAGCCAGCTAAATGCATCAAGGTTGAGCATAGAGAAATGCAACCAAATAATAGGTTACAAGTACAATGTCTACTTATTATGTCTGGATGAAGATTATTTTGACTTGCTTGAGATTGAGGTGTAGCTGTTGTTTGTTCTTGTTTATTAGACTCCACCGAAATAGAGCCAATTCCAATAGGATTATAGGATATTTCTATTGATGCATGCATCCCAAGCAAGCCAGTACTGAGCAGGATTCAATACATGGTGAACAACCAAATTCCAATCGAAGAATATCTTAGGGATATGCAGTTTGGGAGTAATCAATGGAAGGACAAAACTATGAAACCTCAGCTAAAATTAACGTGAAAGTTGTTTTCGAGATGGTTACCTTCAAGCAGTTCTTCTCCACAAATTTCATCTAATGAACAAACATTACAGATAATTCAATTTATATGCAGAGTGACCCTTACTATTAAACAACCTACAAGGGGTGAGTGACAATGATTCTATGAGAATTAGGCAGATTTATGTTTAAAGGCTTTGCAAGGGGTGTAAGGGATAGGAAAGCATGTGAGAAATTTGTTTCCTGTTGAGGTGTTGACTGATGAAATTGATGTCCATGTTTGTGTTGCTTGCTTCTTCTGAATCTTCTCCCGTCATCATACCATTGCTTCTGATTGGTGCCTCGATATACTTTGAATTTGTGAATTGGAAATCATCAGGAAATCCAATTAACCTGTAACAGTCATCCACAAAGTGACCTGTCTTTTTGCAATAAGTACAAGTAGCATTAGGATTATACTTAGATTTTCTTCCTTTGTTTGGGTGAAATTTCTGATTGTTGTTTCCTGTTCTTTGATAACCAGTATTTTGACATTCCTGGTTTCTGATTCTGATGAAAAACAGGTCATGCATTCCTTTGTATCTGTTTTCCTAATCTGAAATTCATGTGTGATTGGTTTCTAACCATAAAGGAAGAGGAATCTGCAAGGTTTAAGGGGTTCACATAAACCTCTCTTTGGTTTTCATCTTGTAGAAGTAGAGAGTAGGCATGACTAATATAATACCCCTAGCTTGTGAGTAGATGTCATTTAAACCCATGAGAAACTGAATGAGTCTCTCATCCTCTAAAGATTTCTGTAGTTTGTCTTTCCCTTCACAGATGCACACACAACTACATTTCACATTAGCATTTAAAGAATCAAGCTCATCCCATAACCTTTTTAGTTTAGTAAAGTAACCTGCAACATTAGTATTACCCTGCACTAAAGTAGAAAGTTGTTTTTGCAAGTGTAGAGCTTTGCTCCATTAGATTGACCAAATCTGTGCTCAAGGCTTGTCCATAGTTCCTTTGCAGATTTGGAATAGATCACAGAATCAGCAATAACCCCCGTATTTACAAGAATGGCATTGCAGGTGGATGGTCTTGAAACTTTTAATCCCGCTTGCCCCATAAGCACAACTTTAAGGGCAATAAGTTTTGCCTTTTAACCTTTAAGGTTTGCCCACTAGACAATTGGGGGTCAAAAGTTTAAAACCATCCATTTTCAAAGTCATAGGGTGTAATTTCAATGTTATGGATTAGTCGGGACAGTGAATTCCTAATAGCATATGGCTATACTGACCCAAAAAAAAAAAGGAGGGGGGGGGGGGGGGGGGGGGACTCCTCATGAAAATTCCCAGTCTCTTGAGTAAAAGAAGTTGATAAACTTTTCTCAGGGGAATTTCATCAAACATATCAGTCAATGATAAAACCCAAATGGACAAAAAACTTAACTGACTCGGGTTGCCAATGATTTTGGCAACAGCTTTAGTAGCATCTTTAAGAATATCAGAAGCTATTACTGCATCTACTGGCACATTTGTGAACAGATTTAGAGTTGGCATTTTTTATTTATCACTTTTTCTTGGACCTTTTTGTCTTCTTGATTGTTCTAAAACAGCAAAATAATTTACCCTTGTTTTTAATATTTTAGACCATTGGTATCCTTTTTTTTTCTCTTTCAAAAAGATACTCGTTCCAAATTAAAAAGAGTGTCTGCTTATTCATTTGCACACCTATATATATATATATATTGTCCGCTTATTTATTTACACATCTATTAAAAAAATATTAAATTTTATATAAAAATAGGTAATTTGATTAAAATACCTCTCATTAAATAAATATTGAGATTTGATTACTTAACACTTAATAAGGATAAATGTAAAGAAATAAGGTTAATTCTTTTTTAATTTGATAAGTAAATACTCTTTTTGAATAAAAAAATATAAGTGGACAATTTTTTTATTTCGGAGAAAGTATTAATTGTGTTGGGCAATTGACCCGTGAACGGATGAAGCAGTATTAAATCTCGTTACTTTATTTATGTTATGAAACTTGGATAGCCAGGCCCCTTAAGCTAGGCGCCTTTTAAGATTTTCTCCCCGCATTCATTTGTTATATACTCTCGCCATTTCAATTTATGTAAATTTATTTAATTGAGCAAGAAATTAAAAAAAAAAAACTTTTAAACTTGTAATTAAATGAGTCACATATATTTTGTGTGGTTATAAATTATTGCATAAAAGTAAATTATTTTTAAATATAAAAAGGGGTCGTTCTTTTTTTCACGACTAGTAAAGAAATAAGTTCACATAAATTGGGATGGAAGGAGTAATATTTTTTTGTTATAATATGCTTTGGTAACTATCCGCATCAATAATTGAGGCATTATTTGTATAACAGAAGGTATAAAAGCATGTAATGATGAAAAAGTCGAGTTAGCGTCAATGAGGCCTTATTGTCTTTTGGGTCGAATTCAAGTCTGAACAAGTTTAGAGATTGGGCATTGATTAGTAAAGGCCAAGTCCTTCCTTTATTTTATCTGAATTCATTTTTCAATTTTTGGTGCGGAGTGCCCTTCAAATGCACTGGTCTTAGCTTTTTGCCCTCAAATTGGTGGTCGTTAATTTTTGTCCCTTTCATTTAATACCATGAGGTTTGGTGTTCGAACTCAGGCTCAGTTAAAAAAAAAATTCGCAAGGCAGAATTTTATAGTAAAATTAGGCCTTAAGGCAGAGTTTTGCCTTCAGGTTAAGACAAAATTTTGGCATGTCTGAAGGCAAAACTCTACCTTAAGGAAGAGTTTGAAACTCTACCTGATCAAGCAGAGTTTGAGAGTTTCAAACTCTATCTGAATGCAGGCAGAGTTTCGTCTTTAGGTATAAGGCAAAACTCTCCTTAAGGTTGCCTCAAAACTCTACCTGAATGCAGGCAAAATTCTGGCTACAGGTAGAGTTTGCAGGCAAATCTCTGCCTTCAGAATTCAAACACTAACTTACAATTTTTTTTTAAATTTTTGACTGAGCAGGACTGCGAACCCGAAACCAAAGGGTTCTAGTGGAGGGCAAAAATTAAAAACCACCAATTTAATAGGCAAAAATTAAAGATCACCCCACAATAAGGGCATTCCTGTGAATTGCCCTTCATTTTTTTTGCGCGAATTTCCTTCATGTGCATTGGTCTTTAATTTTTTTCCCCTCAAATCGCTGGTCTTTAATTTTTGTCCCTAATTCTCATTTAATAAATATTTGTACGCCAAAGTACCCCAATTTGCTGGTTTATAAATATGAGATTCTGGGTTCGAACCCTAGCAGAAAGCAATTTCGCAAGGCAAGATTTTCATAGAAACTATGTCTATTGGGGATAAAGTTATACCTTGTGGCATAGTTCTGTATAATAACTTATTTTCTACAGAATTATGTTAGAAAAGTCATACTTTCTATGTAACTTTGCCCAAATAGGTATATTTGCTATGAAACCTTGCCTCGCGATTTTTTTTTATTCTGCTGGGGTTCGAACCAAAATGTCAGGGTTATTTTCGGCCACTTTCGTATTACTTAAAGTGGCGAAGCAAAACAATTAAAGACCAACAATTTGAGGGACAAAAATTAAAGACCACCCCAAGATAGGGAAATCATGAGAATTGCCCATTTTGAATTCCCTAAGCCATTTGTGGCAACTTAGACTATTCTAGAATTTAGCTGTGTCCAATTCTAATAGGTTTGTTCTTAGTAGGGACCATTGTACAAAGTAGTAGTCTCTTTTTTATATTCCTATATCGCATTTGGTGTCTTTTACGCTACGAAAATAAAATCCCTTCTCTTTAAATGAAATCCCTTCTCTTTCTCTGAATTTACTTCTCCTTTTACTGTTTTATTGCAATTTTTATTAGCTCATTTGTTACAAGTTGGTACCAGAGCAAAGATCTTGGCATGCAATGGTGAGGAGAATGCTGTCGGAAACCTCCATGGACGAAGGATTGAAATCATCGAAAGAAAAATTCCAGGCATTTGCTGAAGAAATCTCGAAGAAATTGGACACTATGGAAGTAAGACAATGTTCCTTTAAATAAAAAATGATTGAGTTCGCTACTTCATCGAACAGAGTAAAGAATATGGTATCGAATACATGTTCAGGAAATCGATAGGACCCACTGATGTGGCGTGATTGTACGCCACAATTGATGTTTTTTTGCTATAAGTTTTACTTATTTTTAATCAAGTCTATGTGATTTTACGTGGTTTTTATTATGTTTCAGGTAATACAAGGTCCCTAGAGCCTAAGTGTGAAAAACAAGCGAAAAAGAGGAAAAAAAGTTGATCACTGGAAACAACTGGAGATTCTGGAAATTTTGGTCGAAAAATACCATGCGCTTTCGAGCAGGGAAGTCATACGTTCGCGCCCACGCGCGTAATTGACTCTACGCGTTCGCGCCATCGTATCACGCGTTCGCGCTAAAGAAGAGAATTGTTGCTGCCGTCATCCACGCGTTCGCGCTGCCACGTGGCGCGTTCGTACTGAAGGTTTTCCAGCCCAGTCCGAGCAGAACTTGGATGTTGACGATTTTTTCTATCACAACTCATTTAAAAGCCAACCGGGAGCATTGTAAAATTATCTTTGGCATAAAACTCAAGTTTGGAGGCTAGGGTTCCTACATAAATATTCTTTCTTTTATTTGAACATTGTTTATCGAAATTTCTTTGTGACAATTGAGATTGATACTCTTGTTTGATTATTTATTCATCGACATTATTTTTTAATCAAGTAAGTTCTTGTCATTTTAATTATTCTTACTCTTCAACGTTGTCAAGGGAGTAGCTAACCCTAGGACTTTCTCATTTACTTTGTTTGAAATTCGGAAGAGAAAGAATGGGGTTGGGATAGAATAATTAACATAAATTTGGGGCGTTAACCCTCATCTAATGGAAATTGACATAGGAATAGGCGATACCACTTGTAGCTATATTCGGATGTTCTTAATGCTCCTAATTGCTTGAGGGATCTTCAATTAGGTAGCCTAGTTAATCTTCGGGAGAAGTTAATTTAGAGTCATTATCCGAGGCTAAATAACATATATATAATTCGTGAAATAGATTGGATCGTTACTTGAGAAATAGATTCCTTAATTCCTTACTTGTGGCCATTGATCGATTTACTCGCTTTCTAGATTAGAATTTATATTTTCGTATTTTATCAAAACCTTATCAAAAAACCACCTTTTATGCATTCGGTCTAGCTATTGTTAGTGATAATTCGTAATCTGGTTAAATTGCCTACATATTGTTCTCTGTGGGAGTCGACCCCAACCTTGTTGTCACACCCCGACCTTACTAGGGTGTGATGGGCACCCGACCCCATATTCGGAGCCGAGCGAACCCGCTGACTCTTATTACGTACTTAACCTCTCTAGGATTTAAACCAAATAATTATGAAATATATAATGAAACTTTAAAAAAAAAACTTTCTTTCTGTTAATCTTAAAATCTGTAATCATATGAAACGTTATAGTATATACATAAGACACGTCGGCTGATGGAGCCGCTGACAGACTAACTCCCGATACTCACGACTCTGTCTGCAAAGTCTCTAATTTCGAACAAGACGTCATAGCACAGTACGCCGACTCGGCTACACTCCAGGGCCAAACGGAGCTCGCCAATTTCGCTGGAACATCTTCTATAATAGCTTTGCTCATCTGGGTGTACCTGCGCGGCATGAAACGCAGCCCCTGAAGAAGAGGGGTCAGTACGAGCAATGTACTGAGTATGTAAGGCATGAATAGTAACATAGTAAGGGATATAAATATAAATAATAACAAGATGGAAATATAGAACATATTGTGAGGTAAAAGAGTAACCTGTACATATGAGTGCCCCTTAGGGCAGATGCCATGCATGTTTATCTGGTCATATGGTATCATAGCGCCGAACAAGTCGGCTCGCCAACATAGCGCCGAACAAGTCGGCTCGCCCACATAGCGCCGAAATACGTCGGCTCGCCCATATATCCCGCGTCCGGGCATCCCGCGTCCGGGATGATAACGCAGCTGACCAGGTGGCAATGCAACATATGTCCCTTTCTCTCCCCCATATATCCCCCCATATACATGTGTAGCATGCATGAGAGCCCATGGTATGTCACATATCTATCGGAGTGACGTAAGGTCGATAACCTCCGATCACATTATGGAATAATCATGGTCGTTTGTCTCACCTTGAAGGAACAATCATTATAAGATGAGACTATCAACGAAGGACAATATTAAGAGAACATAGAATAAGATCATATGAGCGTTGTACTTCATATACATATGCACATAAGACATGCTGCCCACTATAGTGGTGTGTATATAACTGCCCCCCCATATAGGTGCGGTGTAATACCATCGTCACTTCATATACATATGCACATAGAACATGCTGCCCACTATAGTGGTGTATATAACTGCCCGCTCATATAGGTGCGGTGTAATTCTACCATCATATATTTAGCATAGGACATGTAGAAAGACACAAGAATGACTGTACTTTATCGGGGTGACGTAAGGTCGGTAGCCCCCGAATATATTATGGAAGACTCGTTGGACAAGTATACTTACCGACACTTGGAGACTCAGAAACAAGTTTCGGGACGATCGGATTTAGTATTAGAAAGTTATGAGCGTTTAAAGTACAGAACCTTCCATGAACGTTTCGGAAGCTATTTTTGGAAAATCCTTCTTATCATAGTCTCCATAAAATATTCTCATCCTTGATATCATCATTATCGTTATAAAACGTATCCATCGTTATTGTCATAAAAGCTTGCAATACCATGACCTTCATTTTGGAAAAATATGGACATTTTGAAAAACATTTATGGTTTGTCGGAAAAATAATCATTGCCTTGGGATCATCGACTTCTAACTTTTGAAAACGAAGAACATATGGAAACAACTATGGAATCATAACACCGAAGTCATGCCTTGAAAGGAATGGGTAAGCCTTACATACCTGTGTCGCGCCTTACTAGCTACGCTTATTCGTCCAACTTGTTAGTCTACATTCAAGAAGATTGACACTATCGTTAGATTCATTGACATATACCTGTCTTAGCCTTTCAAGTACATTCACTTATGGTCTGCCGAAATTTTGGCAGCATCTCCCCAGTAAATACACCATCCCTGAGATTCTAACTCGGCCAATTTATCAACACAATCCGAGAATTCAACTCGGCCAAACCAACAAGCATTCTAGCAACACTACAATATTCAATTCAATTCACATAACTTTAAAAAACGATTCAATCAACATACTACTTCGTCCAACACCTTCCAATTTCAACGAGAACAATAACAACTTAATTACTTCTTCCAAATTTAATCACAACAACCCAACTTACAATCTTCCAAACTCAACAAGAACAATGTCAACACATTTCTTTCTTCCAAACTTATAAACTACATCAACATCCCACACATTGACAACATTAACCACAAGAACACAAGAACTATATGAAAATTACATTATCTTCTCCAACAACCTACAAACGATTCCAACTTCATTCTAAATCATTAAACCTTCATTTTCATCATAGAATCCACACAACAACAACCAAGAATATTAAATAAAGATTAGTTCATCATTCCAACACAACCACCCCCTACACGGCCCATCTTCAACATTCAAAATTTCATGACTTTCATTCATTCTCACACACTACAACACACATGAACCATCTATAACACATGAGAAGAGGATTAAAACTTACCTTCTTCACTTAGTTCTTCAGCATGACTTGAGTTGAGAATTGTAAGGATGAATGGTTTACTTGCTACAACAATTACTCCATGTTGTTTAGCACCTTCCATTTAGTGGAAATACTAGAAGAAAATATTTTTTTGATCAAGAATTCAAGGAGCTAATTTTCCATAGCCTTGGCCGAATGACCCTCCAAATTTTTCTTCTTCTTTGTTTTCTTTCTTTCTCCAAATTTGTTGAATTAAAAAGATGACTTCTCATATATATATCTTCCACCACTTCTATATATTTATGCTTAGGTCCCTCAAATATGGTCACATGTCCCCCTTCTTTCTTTTCTAGAGTTTTCTTCTCTTTTCTTGAAATTTCTTAAAATTCAACCAAAGAAGACTAAGTGTCTTCTTATGGAAGCTTTGGGTCCATACATCTTTATAATTTGCAATTGGCCCCCCATTTAACACAAATGTGAGCACATGCCACCCATGCCACACGGCCATCTTGGAAGTTTCAAGAATTTCTTGAATATTTGTGAAATTACCATTTTACCCCTAGGCTTCCATAATATTACCATGAACCATTTTGCGAATTTTCCTTTTTGCCCTTAACCTTTCCCAATATTTCCACACTAATAATGTTCATAAATAATATTCATAACAAACTTGTACATTAAAATATTTTGGAAAATGATCTTGTCCAACTTGCCACGACTACCTTGGAATATCCGAACGTATAAAATACGGGATATAACACTTGTTGTGTTACTATATTTGACAACGTTCGCGTTATACCATTAACAGGTGTAATTTGAGCGTATCAGCCACCACGACTACTCACCCACTCGTAGCTCTGATTCAGTTTGGGTCTCGCATGGAACATAGTCAATGATCATTTATGCATACTCTAAGGTCCAATACACCACCTTTTTCTCCTCAAGGTATATCAACATTCAGGGAGCTGGTAATGTCACTCCTCCTCTTTCTGGTAATCCTCTACTGCCCCATTTCTTTTTTTCTGAACCAATTATTTCAATCCCTCTTAACCCCTCAGCTAGGGCATATAATCCCCCTGGTTCAATCCCACTTTCTTTAGCTAATCTTATCTTCACCCACTCCAGTAATCCACCTTTCACATATGTTCGTACAACCTTTTACAACCCAGCTATAACATTTGGCTCTTTTAACCCATTGTCCTCGGGTTGGTTTGTGGCAACATCAGCTCCGCCAGGACCTTACCAAAGTAACAACACCTAAAAAATTCCCAAAGTCAAACTATCCTTTGCAGAGTTTGATGAGCATAGCCCGACCAGTTGGGTCATTCCTTGCCAAAGGTTTTTTGATCTTTTCCAAGTGACATATGATGAAAAAATGTCTGATATTGCTATTCATTTTAGGGAATTTGTCGATAATTGGTTTCGCAGTTATGTGATGGATAAAGAGGGAAGTATTACTTGGTCCCAATTTTGAGAGGATTTTTTCCTCAGGTTTGGAAATACGAAACTCATGCAAGTAGTGTTGGAATTCAATAGTCTGGATCAAATCACAAATGTGGAGAGTTATCAACAGAAAGAATGAAGAACTTCAATGCCCGGTGGTAACTGTAAATCCATCCCTTAAGGAATCCTATTTTTTACATGTTTTATTGGTGGTTTGAAGTCCGATATTCAACCATTAGTAAAGGGCTAATCCATAAACACTAATGGATGCTTATAATTGTGCTAAACTACATGGAAAAATCCTTTAATAGCTTGTATAAATAACTATCCTCCAAATTTAATCTGAGAACATCTTTTTCCTCACAAAAATCAGCCTTATTATTACCACCCGCTAGGGTTGCTACTATGTTCAACACAAGGCTATTGGGAGGGAAGAAATTGTCCTTTAAAAAATGTAGAGAAAAGAATACAGTTACAACTGTAATGAGAAGTATACATCAGGCCACCAATGCAAGTAACCAACAGACTTCAGGGAGTTGTGGACAACCTTATTGACAGTGGCAGGTTGTATTTGTGCCAGAGAGAGCTATAATAGATAACATATTACTTAGCCATGTGCTAGTTAAAGGATATGGTAGGAAGGGAATATCCGCAAGGTGTATGCTCAAGATCGACATGCAAAAAGCATATGACTCAGTGAAGTGGCCGTTTATAGAACAGATGTTGTACAATCTCAATTTCCCTGCAACTTTTGTCAATTAGATCATGATTTGCATTAGGACAATCTCATATTCTACAATAATAAATGGTTGCCCAACTGGCCCTTTTGAAGCAAGGAAAGGTTTAAGGCAAGAGGATCCATTATCCCCTTTTCTATTTGTTATGGTGATGGACTAACTTAGTAGATTTCTCAAACAGTTAGAGAAGATACAAGATTTTATTTCCACCCAGAATGTGCCAGGTTAAAGCTTATACAACTTATATTTGCGGATGATTTGTTACTGTTCTGTAGGGGGGATATGTCTTCTGTGCAACATTTATATGAGTAGTTCCAGAATTTCTCTAAGGCATCAGGACTCATTCCTAATCAAAGAAAAAGTTTAGTGTACTTTGGAAGGATGTCCCAGGAGGAACAAGATGAGGTACTATATGTTCTAGGATTCAGCAAAGGGGTATTGCCTATCAGATATCGTGGTGTTCCCTTAAGTACAAAGAGGGTTTTAGTGGTACAGTATCAACCACTTCTGGACAAAATGCTCAATAGAGTTAAGCCCTAGACTACAAAATTCTTGTCATATGCAGGGAGAGCTGAATTGATTAAGTCAGTATTATTCTCTGTACAAGTATTTTGGGCACAGATCTTTGTGCTCCCAAAGAAGGTTATAAAGGTCATTGAAGCAACTTGTAGGAATTTTTTTGTGGTCTGGAAGTACTGAACTATCAAAAAAAACTTTACTAGTTTGGGATAGAATATGCTATCCTAGATTAGCTGGGGGATAAATATCGGATATAGCCATCTGGAACAAGGCAGCAGTTAGCAAATTACTATGGAATATCTGCCAAGAGAAAGATAAACTATGAGTGAGATGGATCCATGCCTACTATGGAAGGTGAAGGAATATTTTTATGGATGTTCTTAAACAGGCTTCTTGGATCGTCCAGAGAATACTAAAGGCTACAAAGTATTTTGTTGATGCTGGGTACTGTCACAGAATTGCTGCATTTGAAAGAGTTCTCAATTAAAAACTTTATATAAGGCTTAGGGGGCGATTTTCAGAAAGTGCACTAGAGGAGAATGATTTTCAACAATCTAGTTTTGCCTAAATGGACATTCATATTTCGGTTGGCTGCACATAAGAGACCTTATACAAGGGACAGGCTACATAAGTGGGGAATAACAAATAATAAAGTATATCATTTATGCAATCAAGAACCTGAAAGTGTTTCACATATCTTGTTCGATTGCTTGGTATCAAAACAAATATTGAAGAAACTTTTACTATGCCAAGGCATTACAAGACCACCAAGGGATTGGGATGCTAAGTTAAACTGGGTAACTCAAAATGCAAGTGGGAAGTGCCTAAGGGATGAAGCATATAGGATGGTGTTGGTGGCTGTTGTTTACTACATATTAGAGAGACGAACAACTGTGTGTTTCAAAACTCGGTGCAAAATCCTGTAGCAGTGATTAGGCAGATAATTCAGGAGGTTCATTACAGAGGAGGGCTTAATGCAAGAACCCACTTGAGAAACTGAATTTCTACCTAGTTTAGCAGAGTTAGTTTATCGATTTTTGTATTTTATTTATTGTTGTTTGTGATATTGGTGAGATGTTAGAATTAGGATGACTGGGATATGGATCATGTTGCTCAAAATCATAGTATTTTCCTGTACATAAGTCCAATTTTAGAAATTAAAAGCTAATTCATTTCCAAAAAAGAAGAAGGACAATTATCGGTGATGGCCTTGTTGGGCCATAGCCAATAACCTTCCACCATAAAAAATTTCGAATGGGCCAGGAAACAAAAAATTGATGGTCTTGATTGATAGTGGATCCACCAACAACTTTGTGAACCCACATGTAATTAAGATCCTCGCAGTCCATGTGGAGACAATGGTTCGATCTTTAAGAGTCTGGGTGGCCAATGGTTAGCATATTCTATGTGGCCAGATATGCAAATTTTTTCAGTGGAAAATGCAAGATCATGAACTCTTGCTCAATTTAAGATTGCTATATGTCGGAGGTTGTGATATTGTCCTTGGAATGGACGGGATAGACTCAGTCTCGCCTATTGCTTTGTGTACTAAACCACCGAGAATTTCCTCAATAAGGAAATCACAAGTTATTCCTTTTATTGAGTGACCCTAGTTCCGACCTTTTGTCAACAATGCAAGCAAAAGATGTGAGGAAGCTATTAAACAAAGGACAATGCAACAGTGCTGCACAATTGATGATAATTGAGGCAAAGCAAAATGAAGAACCCAACCCTGAAATAGTGGAATCCTTGTTGGGCCTCTATTAAGTTTTCTAGGAGCCCAAAGAATTACCGCCTATCCACACATGTGACTACCCAATTGAGTTGCTGCCAGGATCCAAGCCCGTAAATCTTAGGCCTTATCGATATTCATTTGAACAAAAAAAATGCAATTGAGAGCATTGTGACAGAGATGCTTAAAGCCCAGACGGTGACTACCAGTGTGTGCCCTTTGCTTCGCTTGTTTTGTTAGTCATGAAAAAGGATTCAAGCTATAGACTTTGCGTTGACTATCGAATAATCAATGAAGTAATAGTTAAAAATAAATACCCAATATCAACGGTAGAGGATTTGATGGACGAATTACAAAGAGCACAATATTTTTTCAAATTGGACCTAAGGTCAGGTACCATCAAATATGAATGAAAGAAGGGGATGAATACAAAACAACATTCATAAGTTGCCACAATCTTTGGGAGTTCAGGTTGATGGCCTTTGGGCTCACTAACAGTCCAGCCATGTTTCAGGACCTTATAAACAAGATATTTAGCACGTATCTCAGAAAATTTGTAATTATATTTTTTGATGATATTTTAATTTATATTAGAAATATTGATAAACATGTGAACCATTTAGAAATTATATTTGATCTATTAAGAGCTAACCAACTCTTTGCCCAAAGATCAAAGTGCAATCTATCTCAGAGAAGGGTGGAATATTTGGGCCATCTAATCGGTGTTGATGGGGTCAGTACAGATGGAGCGAAAATTGAAACAATGTTGCACTGGGCTAAACCCAAATTTGTCAAAGATCTGAGAGGGTTCTTGGGCCTTACGGTTAATATCGTAGCTTTATTAAAAAAAAAATTGACTAGTAAAATCCTTTCAAGTGAAGAAAAAACATCCACGGGTCCAAAGCTTCACTATATCAAATGAGGGTTACAAATTTATCCAAAATGAAAATTTCAACCAAATCCAATGGTTGGATCAATAGGGATCGTCAAAACAACGAAGCTTGTCGCATATAATTTTCAGCAAAGACAAACTCTCTATTTCTCTCACTTGGTTGCCTCCTTTCTTTTGTTGGAAATCTTACGGAAAACACTTAATCGATCACGAACCTTGTCGGAAAATATTTGATCATGATCCTTGCAGAAAATTTTTGAACAATCTCATAGCTTGAGGCATGTCAATTAAGACACTATCCTTAAGGATATTTCACCTAATATGGATGTATCCCCTGAATTCAATAAGCTCTTCTAGTATAAAATTAGGAGCCGGAACATAATAGGAGAAGAATTACAGGTGAACAAATGTACTTTTAGAATGAAGTTTCATCCACTCAGCCACGGTTAAAGGAGGATTATTAATCTTTGTAATGAAAGACAAACGTTAGGAAATTAAATGGCTATTAAAATCAAATTGAAGAGTCTAACATCAATGCAATATTCCATAATAAGAATTGCACGTAGACTACGAACCAGATTTGGATAAAATAAGTTTAAACTTACAGAACAATTGGTGAAGTTTAAAACTTCTATCAACCAATAGTTCTTTTGTAAGCTGGAGGACTTACTCTATTACATTTTACTCGCACAATTTTTGTCGTTATCGCAGTTTTGCGCTAAGAGGCCATGCGCGTGTCCTGATATTCATGAATGTTCTAGAAATTCGTCACAATTTTATAGGAGCGACACAACTCCACACTCATATAGTTTCAATCATCAAGTGTGTTCTGCATAGCAACGCACTACCTACAAAGGATATAAATTGGATTAAGAGTTTTAACTCAAGTTCACTTTGCCTTGCAGTATTACACTATATTCACACACCGTAGGAAGGGACATAATTTAATAATGCACCTTTGATCTACAAATGACTTGTTATTACCCATATGAACCTAATTCATGAGATCTTCAATCATATAGGTTGGTTACCATCATTGTTGATCTTCTCAATTGGCAAATGTTATATCCCGCATTTTGTGTATTCGAATAATTCAAGAAAATTGCGGGAAAGTAAGAGCAAGGCTATGTTCTTGATTTTGTTTAGCACACAAGTTGTCTATGAAAATATTGACGTGGAAATATTGATGAAGGCTAAGGGAAAATTTGGAAATTAGGAAAATAGTTTTTCATGAATTACAAAAAAAAAATAAAAAAAAAATTGGTCATGAAACAAAGTGGGCTTGAAAAAAAAAGATTTGGGCTTGAAAATTTCTAAGTGTGGCCGTCCATCTTGTTGGGCCAAGGCCCATAAGAGAGTCCAAAATATGTTATTAAAAGATGACCAAGTCATCTTTGACATAAGATATATTGGTCAAAATTCTCTACAAAAAAAAAGAAAGAAAACTCTAGAAGATTGGAGAAAAAAAAAGAAATAAGGGCCATGTGACCATATTCTTTTTTTAGGGACTTGTTTATAAATAAAGATAAGTGGAGGAGAGAATATATAATACATAATATCCCCCACAAGTTCATGAAGCTTCAAGAAAACAAAAGGAGAGAAAGAAAAAGAAGGGCCATTCGGCCATGAGAGAAAGGAAAAAAAAAAATTGAGCCATCCAACTTTGATCCAAAAATTTGTCTCTCCATGCATTCCTACCAACTAGAAGGTCCTCTTTAACATGGTATAGTTGTTGAAGCAAGAATCTCTCTCTTTGTTGCAAGTTGACAACTTTGGTTAAGTGAGGAAGTTGAAGGAAAAGGTAAGAATTCATCTCCTTTTATATGTTATGAAGGCTTTGTTTATGTTGTGGAATGTATAAAGGAGTAGAATTCATAAGAATATGGAAGTTTGCATGATGATTGTGTGTATAGGTATGTGGCCGTGTGCATGGGTGATTGTAGGAACAATGATTCAATGATTTTATGAAGTGTTTTAGTTGTTGTTGTTGTGAATTCTATGTTGACAATGAAAGTGTGATGATTTTAGTTGAAGTTGTAGATGTTGGGTTGGCCGTGTGGTGTATATGTTGTGTAGGAAAGATGAACAAATTTATATATAGTAATTTAATTGTTGTTGATATGTATCCTATGATAGAAATGAGAATTTGATGATTTAAAGTGGTGTTGGAAATATTATGGGTTGAGTTGGAAGCCAATGTAATATTAATGTCGTTTCTATATTCACGAGTATAATGTTGTTAGAATGTGTGTTGTTGGAGTAGTTCATGAATTTGGAAGCGAGAAATGCATTAAAAATCGTTTCTAGGGAAGTTAAGGAGTTTTCGGGCAAATTATGGAATTTGGTGGAATCTTGCCTATTTTGTAGAATGACATGAAAAGCTTTCGAATTGTGTTAGAATGATCTTGAATTGGTACATGAATATGAAAATGTTGATATTGACTTGGAAGTGCAAAGTTGGGTTGGAAGTTGTTGCACTATTTAGGAAAGGAAGCAATTTATGTTAGAATGCATTTTTGATTGACTATTGATGCTGTTGGTTTGTTGTTGATGTCTTAGCCGAGTTAAATTCTCGGGGATGGCGCATTTATAGGGGAAATGCTGCCGAAATTTCTATAGACAAATGTTACTTCAAGATTGAATTCCTAAAAGCTCTAATTAATATTTGGTAAACATGACCAATTGTAGATTTTGAAGGAAACGGGATCTGAATTTGGACAAGCGTAAAAGGCAAATAAGGTATGTAAGGCTTATCCTATCTTTCTCTTGGCATGTCCTAGATGTGATAGGTTATGATTCGAGTCTCGGGGATGACTCTACTCTTAGAAGTCCGAGCTTATGTTTGACCCTTTTTCATTCAGTATAATTGAATTGGGTATATTATGTTTAGTTGAAAAGGTAGTTTGAACATATGTAACTTCCACCAACGGAACTGGATTGCCCTGAAACTTTCGTAGATGACTTTACAAGACCAAATGTTTATAATTTACGTATGCCACCTCGACTTGACCCGAGGTGGGCCCACAATCCCCGAGACCTATATGTATTGTTTTATTTGCCCTATTTCCGTACGATAATTAAGGAAAACTTTGGCTAATGTTCCGAGTTTGCTATAAGTACCTAGTAACTCAGATATAAGTGTTCTGACTCGACTATTATGATATAAACACTCTGATACGAACGATCTGATTCGAATATTTTGATATAAGCATTCTGATGTAAATATTCCGATATAAGTATTCTGATATAAGCATTCCAATATAAATAATCCGATATAATATTCTGATATAAGTATTCTGAGTTAGGTATACTGGTACGAGTGTCTGGTATAAGTGTTCTGATATGGGTATTCCGATATAAGTATTCCGATATAAGTATTCGACTATGAACATCTGGATATGAGTCTTTTGATCCGAGTATTCTGATATGAGTATTCTCTGTAAGCCATAATTTTCTTCGTGTACGATCTCGGATCGCTTAAAAAGTCCGAAGAGGTTTCTGTATTTCAAATGCTCATAACTTGCTGATACTAACTTGGAAGAACCCGAAACTCGTTTCCGAGCCTTCGAATGTCGGCAAGTGTACGTATCCATCGAGTCTGGATTTATGTGCATATGGTTTCTCACGACTCTGCTCGTGCATGGCTCAATGTATCTTTCACTGCGTCCCGGGTCAGGTTCTGTTATCGTGCCCTTCTTCTGCTTTGTTCACTGCGTCCCGGGCCAGGTTCTGTTATCGTGCACATTCCTCTGCATTGTTCACCGCGTCCCTCATAGGCGGGCCGGGTTCTGTTATATGTATATTTATATCATCATGAGTTGGGAGTGGCGGCCAGGATGACACATGATGATTCTGTCCACCACGTCCCGCACTAGAGGGCCGGGTTCTGTTACATGTATATATGACACATGATTTTGACATATGATGATTCTATTTACCGCGTCCCTTATCACAGGGCCGGGTTCTGTTATGAGCACACGTGATATATGATTTTGGTATATGATTCTGTTCACCGCGTCCCTTCGTAAAGGGCCGGGTTCTGTTATCTGTGGAAATATTATATGATTCCGATATGCATAATCTGTGTCCGGAAAGTAAGCATTCTGGTATTCTGTACGTTCTGTATTCCGTCCGATATATGACATCATCTGAGCATTCTGTACGTTCGGTATTCCGTCCGATATATGACATCATTTGAGCATTCTGTACGTTCTGTATTCCGTCCGATATATGACATCATCTGAGTATTCTGTACGTTCTGTACTCCGTCTGACGTGTGACATCACCGGTGTACTCTGTATTTTCTGCACCTCTTCGGACATGCGATCTGTAATTGTAAAATAAGCATTTTGGTACTCTGGTTAACACACTTACTTTCTGTACTCTCTCTGATAGGTGAGACAGGTATGTATGCTTTGTGTCTGAACAATAAGCGTCTGGTACTCTGAATACTGTACTTACTTGTTAGTTCTGTCTGTTTCAGTTATAGTTCTGTTTCTTTGTGATGCATGCCTTACATACTCAGTACATATTCCGTACTGACCCCCTGTCTTCGGGAGCTGCGTTTCATGCCGCGCAGGTACTCCCAGATGAGCCGAAGTTATTATAGAAGATGTTCCAGCAGGAGTTGGCAAGCTCCATTTGCTCCTGGAGCGCTGCCGAGTCAGAGTACATAGGTAAAGGCTTCTGATTGATGTTAGAGACTTTGCAGACAGCGTCGTGAGTATTGGTTGTCAGTCTGTAAGCGGCTCCGTCAGCCGATATGTCGGTCTGTGTTATGTACTGAATTTTGTATGATTATAGATTTGTTCGGCTTGGAAGCTACGAGAAAGAATATTTCTGGAAAAAAAAAATTTACTATGTATTTTATCTTATTTGATTTAAAAAGTTTGACGTGATTTTATGTGCAGCAAGAGTCTGAGGGTTCGCTCGGCCCTAAGTAAGGGTCGGGTGCCCATCACACCCTAGTAAGGTCGGGGTGTGACAGCAAAAGTTTCATTCCCCTCAATGTTTCTTTTAGTCTTGTGAATTGGCTAAATTTACCTTAGACATCACATAATTCATTGAAATAATTTCATCTCACAACAGAGATGCTTTATCACTTTATGTCTCAAACGGATATGTAATATTACCAGAAAGTTTTATTTTTTCACTACATCTAATGTTGCTTGGCAACCACAATATATAGTCACGTTGGTTTTGTCTCAACCTCAATACTTACTAAAAGGTATCTTAGCCTCATTACCAGCTAACTCCAAACCACAAACTCAAATTTCATTATGGTCTACTTGGCTGATTTTCATATTATTACACCCCACCAATGGTAAACAAATAACCACACATGAATTTTGAGATCCCCTTTAACATCATTGTACCGCTCTAGTACAACAACTATTAATTCACTATAACACTTTTTCATTAATTGCTTCTTTTCAAAATAATGCACAAAGAGAAGAAAAAACACCATAATATATTTTAGAATCATTATCAACAAGATAAATAAAAATCTTCATCAAAATATTTTTCTTCTCTTGTTCTTTGCTTATCCTCAAAATCTTTATTTCCAAAAACGTTTTGAATGACAAGACCAAGTGAAATATTACCACTTTTAAAAATTTCTCAACATAACTCTAGTAAGACATCGTGATCCCCATGTTTTCAAACAATTTAAGATTAAAGAATAAAATTATCACAACTCATAAGACACCGTAACCCTCACATTTTTAAAATTTTAAGATAGGGGAATAATATTTTCATAACTCATAAGAAGTATTACTATTTCTCATAAGACATTTCATCTTATAAATAACAAGCTAATAATATAATTTGACTCAAATAATCATATAAAATTTACTCACCCAATGATATCATCAACAAATATTTTAAGAGAGGAATATGAGGAAACTAAGTATTAATACTAATATTTCTTCATTTATTTAAAAAATAGTAGACACAAATATATTATGATTACAATATCTATTGCTCACCAAAATAGTATTTTTGGTTGAACAACCTTACCAAATGTGAGTTTAAGAAGAACTTTTCTTTTTCAAGGACTACTCAAATTCTAGAATCACCAAGATGAATAAATTCTTCTTCTTCTTCTTCTTCTTCTTCTTCTTCTTCTTCTTCTTCTTCTTCTTCTTCTTCTAAACCACAAAATTATTTGTTAGCACAAAGATGCTTATTAGCACCATGGTTTAACACTCAGTCTCTCATATTAGCCATAAGATTCACTTGAGAAATAATCACAACAATTATATCATTTGCTAGACAAATTTATTTTTACTTAGCGGGATTATCAATTCTCCGAATCTCCTCTAAATTTTAAGAGCATTAATGACTTTATTTGCTACACACAAAATAATAATCATCTTGAGATTAGCCATGACTTATTATTACATGGAAATAAAATGTATATACCCCGGTAAAAAAGATCGGCTAAGTCACCATTTAATTAACTACACATTTTGGTCCAAGAATGTATCATTTGCTTACCCATTCTTGTAACTCATTTCTAATTCAATTTTAATTACGCTTGACTATCAAAAGCATAGTGAAAGCATACATGAATGTTGTCTAACAATTATAAATGATAATAAAAACTTAATTGCACAAAATAATTTCTTGTGCCGCTAACCAAATCTATACATAGTTATAATAGTCCAATACCAACAAATACTTATAAGCCATAATAAATTAATCATTCTTCCACCTCAAAGGTTCATAAATCACATACAATGATACACATCCACACACGAGAATTTGTTTAGAATTGAAGACAACTTAAATTCATTAGCCAAAAAATTAACATAGTTTAGAGACTTAATCTCCAAATAAAAGTCTTGAATTTGTAGGAAAAGAAAGCTACAATACTTCAAGTATTCAATTTTTTTTTGACCCAAACGACAAAAGCATGATTAATTTCAGCGTCTAAAGTAATAAATTACATTATCCAACATAAAAATTGTCACCACAAAATCTCAAACTTATAGAACACCATAGTAAACCCACTTATAACTTTCACTATTCAAACTTAAAAGTGTTGAATAAAAGTATAAATTAATCATATCAAAATCACTACTACTTCCCTTTTAGATAGTTATCCATATATTTTCCATTATAATGTAGTTCAGAAATATACCTGGAACTTAGACAGATTGCACTAAGTTATTCTCTTTCTATTTTTCCGTAAGAATTAATAGAGTGAGAAATATCCTTAAGATTGTTGGAAATCGTACGGAAAATACTTGATTGATCACGAACCTTATCGGAAAATACTTGATTACGATACGAACCTTGCAGGAAATTTTTGAACAATCTCATAGCTTGAGGGATGTCAATTAAGACACTGTCCTTAAGAATATTTCACTCGGTATGCGTGTATCCCCAATATTCAATAAACTCTTCTAATATAAAACTAGGAGCCAGAACATAATAGAAGAAGAAGTACAGTTGAACAAATGTACTATCAGAATGAAGTTTCATCCACTCAGCCACGGTTAAAGGAGGATTATTAATCTTTTTAAAGACCAAAGGTCAAAGGAATAAATATAGGCAATGAAAGACAAACGTTAGGAAATTAAATGGCTATTAAAATCAAATTGAAGAGTCTAACATCAATGCAATATTCCATAATACAAATTCCATTTAAGAAAATAATTGACCTCTTAAAGACCTATTAGTGTAACATCGTGATAACAAACGTAGACAAGGATTTTGGAATATTTCTTTTTGAGATATTAAATCATTTTCTCAATATCTTTTCCCCCTTTGTTGTGACCACCCCTAAAAAACAGGCCACTCAAATCTATCTATATGTGGGCCAAAATGATGTGTGGGCTAAGATCAAAGGGTGTTTTATTTATATCCACACATATGAAGGGAAAAACCACAAAAAACGCAACAAGAAAAAGTAGAAAGAAGTGGCTTTGTGTGTAATACAGAGACTGTGTTATGAGCTGAGTAACAGAGAAAGAGATAGATGAAGAAGGAGAAGGAAGAGTGTGATCCAAATTGAGAAAAAGGCTGAATTTATAGCAAGTCAACATGAAAGAAAAAGGTGTGTTTTGCTATTTTTGGTAGTTTTTAATAGTTCTTTCTTTAATTATATTCTCTCTCTGTCTCTCTCTTTTAAATTTTAGTTACATGATTTATATTTTCTAGTTGAAACATTTACAAAAAACTAAATATGTATCAATGAAGTAGACATATCAAGAAATAACAAATTTCATAGTAAAAAAGAAAGATAATATATAGAAAGTTAAAACAACAAAAGCTGATTCAACACTAACCTTATTAAATTCGAATATATATGAACAAATCGGTCTGACGTATGGGATGGGTTGCTTCTTTAGAGAATATTGACCTATTGGTCAATCATTAATTTCTCAATTAAAAATTCGAGTCACCTTTGGTATCTCACAACTTTCTCTTTCCCTTCCTGGCCCTCATGATCATTGATGTATTAATTTAATAAAAAAAATAGAAACTAGGATAAAAAAAGATGCTATATTTGGAGCGGAAAAGGGCCAAATATACCCCTTTACTATTGGAAACAGACCAAATATACCATTCGTTATACTTTGAGCCAAATGAAATTTTTCTAAATATCCAGTTTGACATGAAAGCTACAAGAATCTCAATTAATCTTTGTTGGAGGATACACTTCTTAAGTTTTATCCAAGTGAGGATAAGGTTGCATTTGTATTTGGTTTTTTTAACTTACGTTGAAATTGCTTAGGCTGTGCTATTCTAGGTAATGTTATTACTTCATTCGAAAAAGGAAAAAGGGAGAAGCTAAAGTAACAGAACATGTTCATCATTCAGTTACAGACCTGATTGCTATATACATGTATTTAAAGAGTAATCAGAATGGTGGTGTGGTGGTGCTGATGGTGGCATTGGTAGTGAAGGGAGACGAGATAGTAGTTGTGGGTGAAGAAGGGGAAGAGAGGGGTAAGTGAGTTGGGTGGTGAGGTGGCATGACATGTGTTGTCCACCTCGCTGAGTTGTCAGTGTCACGTCACATCCGGTGTCCACCTTGGACAATTTTAACGGAAGAGGGGTATATTTGGACCCAAAGTATAACGGCAAGGGTATATTTAGATCCAAAGTATAACGAAGGGTATATTTAGCCATTTTCCAATAGTACACGGGTATACTTGGCCCTTTTCCGTATTTGGAATATGACTTGCAATAGTACACAGGTATATTTGGTCCTTTTCCGTATTTGGAATATGACTTCCGATGGTACACGGATATATTTGGCTATTTTCCAATAATACACGGGTATATTTGATCACACATTAAAATAGCTCTTATGTAGAATACAGTTTCTAGACCTGCTCCATGTAGATCTTGACTTGTAGACGTACGATGAAGCATAAATGTCAAAAAGTTTTGTGTTTTCTCTATTAAAAAACTGATTCAGAAGTTTTCTGTATAAAACCTGGTATTAAAAGTTAGGTGGGCCCTTTTACACCAAGTTTTCTAATGTATTCAAAACCTGGCATTAAAAGTTAGGGTGGTCCTTTTACACCAAGTTTTCTAATGTATTAATGAACTAGCATTAATGCATGCACGGATCAAATATGTCTATTCATTTTAATTAGTCAATTTTTAAGATTTGTATTTTAAAAATAATTTTAAAAAACATTCTAATTGTTATTATATAATAGCAATATATACAAAATGTATTTTATGTACCATTACTTTAGTTATAATTAAAAAAATGGAGTTTAAAATTTAAAAACATATGATGGAATTAAGTCTTTGATATGGAAAGAGTTGGACTTTTTTCTCATTGTCATGATAATGAAAGTTGTCCATCGATGTGAAAAAGAAAATTAGTAAGAATATGATGGAAATTTAATATTTTGATTCTAGATTTTTTCTTTTAAATTCTTTAATATATTATATGTATATCGACATGTTGATATTTATTTCAACTAATTAACTGTTCAAATCCAAACATAAGAACCATTGTTGTATATATTGAATTTTTTAAAAGCAAAACTAATAAAATATTTTTATTAAATTAATTAAAAAATATATTATAATTTTTTATATTAACGATTATAGATAAAAAGAATTGTTACAAAGAAATCAAAATTAGAAAGATATATGTTATATCGCAAATCACCAAATTTTAATGTCGAAATGAAAATATAAAGTAATACATTTTATAATGTGAAGAAACAATAATCAGAGAATGCAAGAGAGAGTAAAATAAGTAAAGTATTGACAAAGAAGGAAAACGGGTATAAAAGTCACTCCCTCCGTTTACTTTTACTTGTCCACGATCAAGAGAAAGAAATTTCTGTTCTTATTATTAATTTTACCCTTCATATTAATTACTCATTTTCAAAATATTTTCGAAGGCTATTGAGACTTACACCAATAAATATGAATATTATGGTAAAATATATACTCCCTCCGTCCCATATTACTTGTCCCTTTTCCTTTTGCACGCCCCTTAATAAATCATAAATAAAAGGTGTATTTTACTATCTTACCCCTATTTCTCTCTAATAAATACATTCTAATCAAAATTGACTATTTTCAAGAACATTTATTACTAAGGGTAAGATGGAAAGATTTAATTAATTTTATCTTGGTTTTGTAAATGAACAAGTAATATGGACATATATTTTTAGTAATGTGGCCTAGTAATATGGGACGGAAAGGATAAGATGGGAAAAATTTAATTAATTTTCTCTTGATTTTATAAATGAACAAGTAATTTGGACATATATATATATATATATATATATATATATATATATATATATATATATATATATATATATATATATATATATATATATATAAAATGTTAAGTACTTCATTTATGAACAAGTAAAAGTGCACGGAGGAAATAAATATGTGTCGGAGAATTAAATTTGAAGTGCGTAATGTTGAGTGCTTCATTATGAACAAGTAAAAGCGCACGGAGGAAATAAATATGTGTTGGAGAATTAAATTTGAAGTGCGTAATGTTGAGTACTTCATTTATGAACAAGTAAAAGTGCACAGAGAAAATAAATATGCGTCGGAAAATTAAATTTGAAGTGCATACGTGTATACATGAAGATAGAATAAATATTAAGTACTATGACATATGTCTACGTGGATAAAAAAATAGTTGGTTAAAGTGTGCAATTTATATAGCTTTTGGTACAAACATTCATTGCGTGTACAAATTTTAAAGCTTGTCGTACAAGCATGGGAAGCTGTGTTCGTACTCCACCGCACTTATTTATATTAGAAATATGCACAATCTTAAGATTCTGCTGGGATGACTATCCCAACAATCATGATAAATCGCCAGAATTAGACAACGAAATATTCTCTCCGTTCACTTTTACTTATCCACTATTTTTAAAATAGATTTTCATTTTTACTTGTCATTTTTCACATATCAAGATAAGACAATATTTTTTTCCTGTTTTACCCGTAGTATTAATTACTTACTTCAAATCATTTTTTAAAGCCAATAAAAATATGCATCAATTAATATGGGTACATTGGTAAATTATGTATTTCATTTATTATTTCTTAAACAACGTGAAAAGTCCAAAGTGGACAAGTAAAAGTGAACGGAGGGAATAAATATGATTACGACCAAAACTAAGCGTTGTTCATGATTAGAGTTGAATAGGATTATACTTATCTTTCTAGCTACTAGTTTTATTTTTGTAAATTATAATTACATACTAGTACTCATTAATTACTTAATTTTTTTTTACTGTATTTAGTATTTGAAATTACATGATGGCGTAAAAAGTATCTTTACTGACAATGTACGCACAAAACTCAAATTAAACTCTTATTTTATTAGGTACATATTAGCTTTCACCGGTATATAAATACTGGATAACTCTTGCATGCCTATCAAAATTTAAGAAAGAAAAAGACTTGACCTAGGAGCGACGAAGCATCACAACTGTTATTATAATTATATATGAGATAGTTTTTGTAATATATAAGCTTTAAAGAAAGATAAGCATCCAAATTTAAAAAATGGAGCAAATTAACCAATGAAAACAGAATAAATTTGAAAGGAAAAAAAAAGAAGTATTCTCCAAATGTGGTTAAAGGCCACCATTTACGTCCCTCTTGCAGCTTCCAATTTTTCCTCCAAATTTCCTTCTATGTATTCTACCTTTTGCTTCATACTCATCAGCTGCCTTTAACTTCATACAAAACTCCACTTTTATTCTTCTTGGAGACCGCCACTACTACAAAAATGCCAAAACCGACGTACCCAGACAATGGTAGGATACATTTCTACAAGTAGATCATTGGTGTTTGTTGGTTTAAGACATTAATTTTTTTTTTTAATTTTAGAAAAACTGACCTCCAGAGGTCCGTTTCCACTTTTCTAGTTTTTGGCACTAAAAATCTTTTTAAAAAATCGTAAATTTTCCGACTTCTTTTGAGGTCGGAATCTGGAGGTCAGTTTTGGCAATTTTCTTAAGAGTACGCAGTTGGGTAACCTTCAGGCACTTGGCTCATATAATTATGATCATGGTGAGAAGTATACATAGTTGGGTTGGCTCATATAATTCTGATCATGGTGAGATGTATACATAGTTGGGTTACCTTCAGGCACTTGGCTCATATAATTTTGATCATGGTGAGAAGTATACATAGTTGGGTTACCTTCAGGCACTTGGCTCATATAATTCTGATCATGGTGAGATGTATACATAGTTGGGTTACCTTCAGGCACTTGGCTCATATAATTCTGATCATGGTGAGATGTATTCATAGTTGGATTAAAGGTGAATGGATTGAAACTTGATGTTTGGCTAAATATTGGATTGGGAGGATCATTATGATGCGTTGTTGAACTTGGGTTGCTAGGAATTGCTTCAATAGGCAAATCATTATTCGACGATTCTAACCGTGACTTATTGTTTGGAGGACTTTTCTTGATGAATCCCTTGCATATAACCCATTCTTGATATGCCTGCGAAATTAAATTCCAAATAAGTTACTTCCTATGAAATTGAATTCAAAATCAGTTAAATCCGAAGAATTCCAAGCTGGTTAGTAACAAGTAAAAACATGTAGAGTCAAACAGTAAATAAGAAATAATAAACTTTGGTTCTCAAATTTAATTTGCAAATTTGTTATATACGCACGTTAATTATTATGCAGACTTAAAATTTTTTACTATGATAGAGGCACAATAGTTGTGTGAGACTCCATTTTATTTTTGACACTTATAGTGAGATTCATTTACACACTTTACATTTCACTCATCACTCACCACTCACCACCTCTTTCGTGAGTCCACCCCTCTCCTTTCACTAGTCTAAGTCTCTAAGACCACGACTTTGTGTGGCCCCAATAACAGTGAACAATTTTAAAATACATAGTCATAATTTACATAGGAGTACTGTTTTAAAAAAGGACCCGTTCTTCTTCTTCTTCTTAATTTCCTAGGGTCAAAAGAAGCAAACCAAGTTGCAAAGAATGAAAGACAGAGATTAAGCAATACCTTTTGCATAAATAGTGCTACTAGTAATTATAATAATCCATTAATTAAATAATAATACTAGGAACTAATTAACCTGAGGCTGATCAGGAGGTCCATGTTGGGAGGTTAGGAGACGATATTCATAAGCAGTCCAATTAGTTCTCTTTCCTTTAGGAGCTCTTCCTTCATAGAAAGCAAGGCTCCTCTTTGTACCTATTTGCTCCCCATTCTTTGAAAACACTGCCTTATCTAATCCTGATGCCTTCCAGTATCCAGCTTTTGTGGCTCTATGCATCTTTGTTCCTGTCTTATATTTCCTGTTATTAAGAACGAAATAATACCAATCTTCTTGTTCTTCATATCCCAGTATTTTAGCTTTATCTGTAACAAAAAAGGTTACTAAAATCATCTAAGTATTTAAATATTAGTATATATAATCAGGAAAGACAATACCTAATACCTAGGCAATAAGACTGAACAATGTGATAGTCCTTCGATGCAATCCAAGTCATGATAACGTAATCACTCTAAAAAATTAGTTAAAATAATTTGTTTACTTTTATTTTCATTATTAACTCACAAATTAGAAGGAATATATATGGGTTAAAAATAAAAAGAAAAACAAACTTAATTGTAGCTAGCTTGCAAAGTAATGGAGCCGCAAATATGGGCTTAGCCATTGGGCCTACCCAGTCCAACCCGTCATTTGATGAGCAATTCGCAGAATTGCTCTTCTTTTGGGGTGGTCTTTAACTTTTGGCCCTCAAATTGGTGATCTTTAATTATTGTTCTTCGCCTAAAATCCATGAGTTTCGGGTTCGAACCACCGTTCAATCAAAAAAAAAATTTGAATTTTTTTTTCTCAAGACAGAGTTTGAATTTCACTCTGCCCCCACCGGCAGACTTTAAGTTATGCTTAACTAAAAGTCTGCCGCCTTGAGGCATATATATATATATATATATATATATATATATATACAAACTTTTAAGGAGTTTTTCCTTAAAAGTTTTGCCATAGAGTTTTTCCTTAAGGAGTGTATGCTAGATCCGGCATACACGCCCCCAGTCCTGCCTTGCGAATTTTTTTATTTTATTTTATGCCTGAGCGGGGGTTCGAACCCAAAACCTCAGGTATTCGCCCACCTTTCCAAGCGAAGGGCAAAATTTAAAGACCACAGAGATGAGAGCCAAAATTTAAAGACCATTAATATGAGGGACAAAATTTAAAGACCCCCCCAAAAGAAGGACAATCCGCACAAAAAAATGTCATTTGATAGCGTTGGACTAAAAATTTTGGAACCCATCTTAAAACGAGTTTTTCCTTTGGATAAAGCCCTTTTTGCCCATGAGTCTGAGTTGGGCCGGCCTGTGGGCCTACTAAAAAAAATTGATCAAAAACTATAAAACTAAAAAGAAAGCAGAGTACTAAAAGTCACAAGACGAGAAGCACTCAAAACTCAAAGTCGATATAACCCATTATTTATTCATATTGCAAAATCTAAATATCAAAAGTAGTAAAGTGCAGATATAAAGTTATATATTATATTTATACAGTATCTAAACTATAATCTCTAAGTTCTAATCAAATTGAAATTATTAGATAATTCTTACTTAGTAAGTAAGTATTATTGGGATAATTTAATTTTAGTTTGAGACTTAAATGGCAACACCATGTAATACTGTTTTTTAAATATTTATATTAGCATTTTTAGATCAGAATTTAAAGGTAAAAAATTGTGAAAAATATTTTTTATAAAAAAACTGGGCTGCCCTGGCCGCAACCCTCATAGGAATGGATCGTGCCCATCAAAATAATTGGTCAATCCGGCCTAGCCCACAACCCACATAGGAATGAGGGTAGATGCATGTTCTAAAGCTCACCAAAAATATTCAAAGAAGGAATGTTACCTTTGATGTCCCAGGGCTCCAGACCGGGCTCAATATCAGGGATGAAAATGAAACCGTCATCAGGCTCGGAATTAACCCATTTCTTGAGGTAATATCCAACAAGTTCTTCTTCAGTAGGATTAAATCTTACACCTGGAGGAGGCTGGGGAATCCCCTGATTTTCCATCTTGATCTTGCAAATACTGTATATAATTGTCCAAATTCGAAAAGAGTCAGAAATGTTGCAAAAAGCGAAGAAGAAAATTAAGAGAAGACAAGAAAATATCATCCTCCCTTTTAGGCAATTCTTATCTTTTCACCCAACAGAAAGACAAGGAAATTTGTCGAGGAAAACGAAAAGAAATGAAGTGGCAAATAGTTATAGACACACACAACAAAAAGGGGGCAAAAAAAAAAAAAACCGTTTCACACACACAATGACCGTCACACGACAACAACAACATACTCAGTATAATCTCTATAACCATTTTCACTTCATGATGAATAAATTAAATGACCAAATCCCTTTTTCTCAGCTAATCAACTGAGCTCATTGGAATGAAAACAACAGCAACTCTAAATGAGCTCATTGCAATGGCAACAAAAACGCACCCTAAATGAGCTCATAGCAATGGCAACAACAACATACCCTTAATAAGCTCATTGGAATGAAAATAACAGCTAACGAAACCCACAAAACTGATATATTAAGTACAAATATTGGAAATAATGTGGTCTGTGGAGAGGGGGGCTCATAACGGAAGCGTAATACTAACCAGAAAAATGAAACGTGAACTCTGAGAGAGAGAGACCAAGGAACTAAGTAGAAGGAAGTAGCTTTGTGTGTAATAGAGAAACTGTGTTATGAGCTGAGAGAGAAGAGAGAAAGAGATCAGATGAAGTTATGTGATTCAAAGGGCGACATACTGTATCTATAATTCAAAGAGTATAGTGCACTTCTTCCCACATCAGCTACAAAAAGACTGATTGAGCCATTTATATTCGTAAATAGTAATGAAGGTGCTGAATAGCTTGAAGGGCCTTGGGATTGGGAGAGAAGTTACCCTAGATTGAACGATAATGTATGAGTGAAAGTGAGAAAATGTATGAGTAACCCTTATATATAGTGTAGGTAAAGCAAGTAGTAGTTCACGCGCGTACATATATGCATCGCAATTATTGGACCACATTCTTCAAACAATGTGTGGGCCTCGTAGTAAAGAAATCCATCTCCTTATCAAATAGATTTTTTAAGTTTATATACTTATAACTTATATATAACTCAAGTTATTTATAGCTTAATTTTTTTTTAAGTTTATAAATTCGTATATAAATTTATATATTTACGGACTATGTAGTAAAGAACTCCATCATCTCTTACCTGGTCGCGGCCACATTCTTCAAACAATGTGTGGGCCTCGTAGTAAAGAAATCCATCTCCTTATCAAATAGATTTTTTAAGTTTATATACTTATAACTTATATATAACTCAAGTTATTTATAGCTTAATTTTTTTTTAAGTTTATAAATTCGTATATAAATTTATATATTTACTGACTAACAGGCTAACAACAAACATATACTCTCTCTCTATATATATATATTAAGTTATATTCTTAAGTTATATTACATATACCTAAAATATAGTAAGAACATACTTATACATATCAATATACTTAGGTTATATATATATATATATATATATATATATATTATATGCTTAAGTTATATTACATATACCTAAAATATAATAAAAATATATTTTATATATCAATATACTTAGGTTATATAACTTTTATACATATATACCTAAAATATTACATATATAGTAAGAATAAATATACTTAGGTTATATAACTTATATATACATATGTTTAAGTTATATGTATACTAAATCTAGCACTTATCCAGTGCTTCACTCAATCTTATTTGACCATGTGTTCCTTCCTTAATATTAAATATATTTTAAGAATTATATACATAATATATCAAGTTTAGTCGGGTGATCATGTGTTCACGTGACCCATTTTTCCTACTTAAATTCGCCCCGGCCACCAAGCTAGTCAAACAATACTAGAACTCTCTGAAAGAGTAAAACAAGAACAAAGATATCCAACAGCCACAATACTCCAGAACATATTGCCCCTACAAAGCTTCTATTCTTACTTCCCTTTCGGACATTCGATGCAAAGAATGAGCACATCATGAATACTGAGTTCACAGAAACAAAAAGTTTACCACAGTAAGCAGATGGCTCAACAAAATTCAACAACCAGACTAATACCTTCACTCTAATCATCAATGGACTCACATACACAGCAACAACTTGGGTGCCTTCTAGGAGGAGACTCATTTTTTAAAGAGTCAAAACAATGACCCGTGTCCTGCAACCGCTATAAATGAGTAATGGGCGTTCAAACACGCATATGAAACAGCAAAACCAGGCTCAGGGGCGGCTCAAGGCCTAAGCCACTAAGGCAATGGCTTTGTGCCCCCAAATTTTTGGGGCCCCATTTTTATTACTTCCTTCTCCCCAATTTGTCGGACACTTTTATCTTAACAAACTTCTTAATTTTGATTATGTGCTTGAACATAAAATTTTTAAAATTTTCAATATAAAATTTGCATATTTGGAAACTATTAAAAAGCACTATAAGTCGCCATAATTAATAACTTAAATTATTTAGAAGATATATAAAAAATTACGGTCAAAGAACAACTCGTTTGACTCTCGAAAAGCGAAAAATGTCAAACAAATTGGGACGGAGGGAGTAATAAATTGGGACAGAGGGATTTTATAAGATAAAAAAAGGAGAAGAAATTATTTTAATCACGTGATTGATTAGCTATATTATCAGTTGATTATTTTTTAGAATAGATTGATTTGAAGAAAAAAAATGTTAACAACTTTGCATTGTTCTTGATGATTATAAAATAGAAATTAATGAATACGCATCTAAAAAAAAATATACTTTAAATAAAAAATTAGGGCCTCTCTCTAAAATTTGGCTTTAGGCCCCTAATCTTGTTGAGATGGTCCTGACCAGTCTTGAAGGAAAAGACATTAGAATGAACCCTCATCTGAACTAGGAGTCCCTTCTCACAACTTGTACATCTTATCACACTTGCATTTTGTGAAAAAACTAGAAGCAATTGGTGAAAAACTGATGCAAAAAGTTAGGATAGATGAACAATCCAAAGGTGTCCCTGATAATAGAGATCACGTTAGACAGTTAAACCAATTAGATCCGCTGTTAATAGAGGCGAATCCAGGATTTTAAGAGGATGGGTTTACCTCGGTAAAAAAAATTTAAGAAAAAAGACACAAAAGTGCATTTAGTAGGGTTTCATCTGACAACCTTAAGGTATTAAACCGACACTTAACCAGTGATCCACATAGTTTAGTTTGACCATATGTTCCTTCAGTTAATATTAGATATATTTTAAGGATTATATACATAATATATCGAGTTTTGTCGGATAATCATGTGTTCACGTGACCCAAATTTTCTATATAGATTTGGCCCTGCTTATATATTTATATTTTTTTTTTTCTACGTGGGTTCATCGCATTGGTGTATGCTTGCTTTAACATTGTGCCACAATGCTTGAGTTGATATAATGAGCTGGCTCTCAAAAGTATGACACTATGCTCTTTATCACAGCAAAATTGAATGGAACAAACAATTAACTGCACAACTTAAACTCAAAAGATAGAATAAGCACAGGGCCGGCTCAAGGGGCAAGCAAGTGAAGCACATGCTTGAGGCGCCCGCCAAACCTTGAGGCCCTTAACAAATGTTACTGACTTAATTTTGTTTTGTCAAAATATTGAAACTTGTTTTAAAAAGAACAGTACAAAGTGTTCCTGAAAAAGAAGGAAGTAGTTTCGAAAAAGGAAGGCAACTTAAAAGGAGGAGACATTGGAATAATGAGCTTCAAGTGTAAGGAAACATAATCCCTCAATTTCAATTTATGTGAACCTATTTTCTTTTTAGTCCGTGCCAAAATGAATGACCTCTTTTCTAATTTGAAAACAAATTCACTTTATGAAATGATTTACAACCACACAAATATTCAATACTTATTTTGAACTACAAGTTTCAAAAGTCTTCACTCTTTCTTAAATGTCGTGCCCACTCAAATGGGTTCACATAAATTGAAGGGAGAGGGAGTATAATTTACTGGCTAACCATTTACTGGCTAACAATACTTCCTTTTTCGGATGTCTTCCGAATTTATATTTTGTACATATGTTCTTTTCTTTTTCTTATGCGTCTGCATTTTCTGTCAAACAAAATAGAGTATTGAATAATTTTAAAAGCGCTTAATTTTCATATTTTTCCATGCTTTTAAGCATTGAAGTAAGTAAATTGAAGCAGTAAAACTCTATCACGGATTAATTTATTTCGATATCAATCATCAAGTTATTAACATTTTAGAATCTGGTTTTACAGTTCTATATAACTTTTTATTATCTGTTTTTAATGCAAAAATTGATGTCTTACGTAATTTGGTGTCTAATATATATAAAAGGTCTTTCGATAAAGTTTAACTTTAGGCCGCAAACATCATTGAGCCGCCTCTGAGTGTAAGCAACACTCTGTTCACAAAAGAAATTTAAGTTTGAAGTAATTAATTCTTTCTACTTTCATCCCCTCTTGTATGACCTCACTAGATTCTCTATATTAAATAACTAACATAAACAATGCTTTTTGTTTTTCACTTTTACAAAAAACCTCACAATTTGTTTCTACACTAACTAGAAAAATCATGGGAAAACAAAAAAACCACCTAAAAATAGTACATATTTACCAGCATGATTATTATTAACGCATGGAAAAGATTGCTACTATGTGCAGACCAACAGCTTCTTTGTATTCCTTTAGGAGGAAAAGTTAAGTACCGGATGTTATCCCCTCGTTAATATTGGACTAAAAATTGGATTCCACGACTGGAAAAAATTGAGTCGTAACAAGTGTACTTATAAGGACGGAATCCATGTCCCTTCGTCGTTAAAAGGCAGGTTTCTTGTAGTTAGACAATCGTTACTTGGAATTTTATTGGTGCTACTTACCTTGTTTTTGAGAAAAAGGCTGACATTTATAGTAGTCAACATGCAAGTGCAACATAATACGTTAGGATCCTATGCTTATTATATTATTATAGAAAATACTAAGTAGTAGTATTATATTTCATTAATAGAAAATTTAATTATTCTTTTCAATCTTCAAGTTCTAATAAAATTTATAATAAGATAGTGATGTGATTCAAACGAAAGTGTGTCTTCTTTTTCTTCTTGGTTGTAAGTGCTTTTACGCATTACTTAGTGGTAAATTTATTAGTACTACTTACCATGTTTTTGGTGGTTCCGGACTTCCGGTACTAATTATGTACCTGTGAAGTAGACATATCAAGAAATAACAAATTTCATAGTAAAAAAGAAAGATAATATATAGAAAGTTAAAACAACAAAAGCTGAATCTAGAAAATAAAAAAGGTTGATTGATTAATTTTCTAAATGCGTAGAACCCCGATAAAGAAAGAAAGAAAGAAAAAGAAAAAACCTTGAGGTGGTGTTACATTGCTATAGTCAAATCATCGTAATACAATGATACAAATATTTCCCGTCGCCCCCTAACGCCCTCATGCCCGCCCTTAATCATCTCATTCTGATTTTGTTCAACTTGACATTTCTTGCGTGTGATAATTTATTTTATTTGACTTTTTATGTAGTGGGTTTTACAAATGAAATTCTCAAAGCAGACATGATTTTTTTGGGTCTCTTTTTACCCTAATAATTGAAGTTCTTATAACTTTGTAAATGTTCACACATTTTTGTAAATTTTAAGAACTTTAAAGTTTTTTTTTTCATGCCACTAAAATATGATATCATGGATAAGATTATAGTGGTCCCCACACTCATACATATTGGAGTTTTTTTTGTGAAAATATTATTAATTTTTTTTAAATAATGGTTTTCCTTAAAAAATTATTATAGACATGTAATTAAAGAATTATCCTGTCATTCAAATTATATCTTAATATTTATTGAATTAATAACATTATATATTATTTATTGATATTATTTACCATTTATCATTTTCTATTTTAAATTTCCATTTGTTCGATTAAACGTATGCTTTTTTTATTTCCAGTATGTTTTTTTTTATTTCCTGTAATTTTGTGTCGTACATGCTGACAAACATTAGCAATTAACAAAGATTTCAGTTAGAGTATGATTAAGTTTTAAATTAAAACAATAAAGACAAATAACTTATATCATTGTTAAATACTTTAAAAATGCACCAAAAATGCAAATTATAGTCCTTCCGTCTCAATCGAAATGAATTCCGAAGTACGGTAGTTCGTTATTCAAATTTTACATGCTATTCTCTAAATTTCTTAAAAGAACATATAAAGAAAGAAAAGAATCAAGAAAATTGATCTCTAGGTATATACTAAATTTGATTCTTTTAATAACTTTTTCTTGTAATTATTCTCTCTCTCTCCTTTAATTTTTAGTTACATAATTCATATTTTCTAATTGAAAGATTTACAAAAACTAATTATGTACCTATGAAGTAGACATATCAAGAAATAACGAATTTCCAAAGTAAAAAAAGAAAAAAAGAAAGAGGATAGTAAGATACAGAAAGTTAAAGGAACAAAAGATGATATTAAAAATTGATCACTTGGTAGTAAATAGATTGATTCAATTTTCTAAACACTTCAACCCCCCGGGAAAGAAAGAAAAAGAAAAAAACATGTTTTATTAGCTTGCCCTAGGGCCACGTTACGTTGCTATAATCAATCGTACTACAATTATCCACTATTATCTCATTAAGAGTGGATAATTTCTTGCGTGTGATAATTTATTTGACTTTTTATTTTGCAGGTTTTACAAAATGGAATTCTCAAAGCAGACTAGATCAGTCAAACGGATGACTAAGCAGGTCTCCCTACCCCAATTCTCTGTCAAGGTCATCAACCTGTTCATGTGTGATAATTTATTTGAGTTTTTATTTTGCAGGTTTTACGAAATGGAATTCTCAAAGCAGACTAGATCAGACAAACAGATCACTAAGCAGTTCTCCCTACCCCAATTCTCTGTCAAGGTCATCAACCTCTTCATGTGTTATAATCCTGTTTGGTCAAGCTTATTTTTCCTCCCAAAAATACTTATTTTTTCAGTAAGTGTTTATTTGAAAAAAAGTGAGGAGTTTGGCAAGCTTTTGGGAGAAAATAAGTATTTCTAGAGAGTAGCAGAAGCAGTTTTTCAGAAGCTAAAAAAACAGCTTTTGCTCAAAAGCATTTTTTTGAAAAGTACTTTTGAGAGAAATATAAATAGAAGCACTTTTTAAAAGCTTGACCAAACATTAATTGCTGCTCAGAAGCACTTTTTTAATTAATTGGCTAAACACAAACTGTTTTCTCTAAAAATACTTTTAAAAAAATACCGTTTAAACTAAGTTAAACATGCTATTTTTTCAAGAAATTCAGTCGTGGTCGTGTTTAAGGGAAAACGTTTGGTCTATGGTGGGCCCTATACATGTTGGCGCTTTATCTCAGTTTGAAATTTATAGTCTGTTTTGTCAATTTTTTAAAATTAGCTTATTTTAAAAAATATTTTTTTAAAAAATTACTTTTGAAAAAAGCATTTTTGGCGAAAAACAATTTATGTTTGGCCAATTAATTAAAAAAAATACTTTTGAGCAGTCATTAGTATTTGATCAAGCTTTTAAAAAATGCTTTTATTTGTATTTTTCTCAAAAGTGCTTTTCAAAATGGGCAAAAACTGTTTTTTTAGCTTCTGAAAAACTGCTTCTGCTACTCCACAAAAACACTTATTTTCTTCCAAAAGCTTGGCCAAACACTTCACTTTTTTTTCAAATAAGCACTTATTGAAAATATAAGTACTTTTGTGGGGAATATAAGCTTGGCCAAATAGGCTATTAATCACTTTCTCGTCCATTTCTTATTATAGCTGAATATTATATTATACTATTTCATTCTAAATGTTTAATTATGCTTCGAATCTTCAAGTTCTAATAAGGTAACACCTGCAAAACTAATTTTTTTAATCTATATGCATCTATATCTATCCACATATATTAAAAGCACAAATAATTTTCGCTAAAAGTTAAATGATAAAAATATCTTCGAAACGTTGATGGACTTTTATATCCTTTATATTTGAATTATGTCTTCAAAATTAATATCCAAAAATGTAAAAGTATTTGGACTCCCAAGTCCTGTCACCGGTTAAATGTTTGTTTGTGGCCTTGCCCGTGACATGTGAAGGTATTTTTTCCTCTTTTTGTTCTCTGTGTAAATGGCTTTTCAAGGCATCTAAGTACGTACTTCGTGAGTTCGTGTTGTTAAATTTATGCTTTTAGACCTTTAATTTGTACTTTTGTTTTAATTTTTTTTTTCTAAGGTTATCCGTAGGCCTATACGAGTAAATTGTTAACATGTAATTATTGATTCTGATACTTTAGAATACATTCGTTCGATCTGCAACGTTTGTTATAGACAGTTAATCCAACTTATTCAATAGGACTTTTAACACCTAAACCAAATTTTATACATCTGGAAGCTGAGTATGCCCGCGCATGTAACTTGTAAGATTCTGGAGTCCTCCTGTTAATTTCTTAATTTTATGGATATTAATTACTTTTTGCAACCTTTATCATTAAAGACCAGCTTTTTGTTGTTTTTTCCATGTTAGTGACCAAGGATGAGTATGTGAGTAAGATTTTACTTCCAAATATGACCAAGTCTGTGAACACACTAAGGGCCTGTTTGGAAAGCCACCCAGGTAATTGGAATTGGATGTAATTGGGTGTAATTACACAGTTTGGCCTGTTTGTTTGACCAGGTAATTACACAGTTAGGTGGGAATTGGATGTAATTGACAGAGTGTAATTACACTCTCCAATTCTCAAGGGGAGGCTGAGAATTGGGTGTAATTACACCCTGTAATTACAGAGTTACTTTTTAGTTTTTTTTTTAATTTATATTTTTTTATTTCTTTGATTTTCTAATTTTTTTTTTATTTCTATTAATTAATTATTTTTTTATTTTTACTTTTTAATTATTTTTATAAATATATTTTTCTTTTTATATTATTTATGTTTCATTTCCTTTCTTCTCATTCCCAACCTTTACTTCTTGTGGTTCCATGTAATTGCTCGTATTTTTTATTTTATTAATTTAGCATAACAGTATTATTATTCTAATTTTGGAAACTACATCTCTTAATATTAGAAAGAATGAGTCATTAACAAACTTGACATACAGCGAGTGACGTTATTAAAGTAGAATTTTGTTGTGAATGTGGTTATAGACTTATATTTTCCCTTTCTATTGAATTATAGGAGTATTTACTTATGTTACGTTGTAACTTACTTATGTAATGTTGGAATTTGGCATAAGAGTATTATGTTAAAAAAAATTCTTTTGGATTCTTTTGAATTTAAGTTATATTTTCGACTTTAATTTTTTTGCTTTAGTACTATTGACTTTTTATTTCACATTGCTTGTTATTTATTTTTTACTTATAATTGATAGAATTTTTGTTAAACATTTGAAAAATATTGTGGCATTATATTTATAAATATTCCTTTTTTTAAAACATCAAATCCCGTGATGCTTTCACAAAAAAAGTATGCTTTAAAGTTTTATAATCAATTAAATAAAAATATTATTAATTTGAAATTATATATCAACTATTTTTTACAATATTAGTTACAAATATATGATTATTAATTAACATATTTTCAAGAAACAATGTGTTATTAAATAGCTAATTTAATATCATTTATAAAGACACATATTTTTAAATATTAATTTTAAATTTTTTTTAGTGAAGTTTTATTTTTAAATTAAAGTAATTGTGTAATTACACTTGTGCAACCAAACAGAATGCTTGTAATTACACTGTAATTACATTATGACAAACAAACAGGTCATTGTAATTACAATACTGCGTAATTACTAGGTTGTGTAATTACTAGGGTAGTAATTACACCAATTCCAATTACCAGGTGGTGTAATTACTACCCTAGTAATTACACAGCCTAGTAATTACGCAGTATTGTAATTACAATGACCTGTTTGTTTGTCATAATGTAATTACAGTGTAATTACAAGCGTGCTGTTTGGTTGCACAAGTGTAATTACACAGTTAGTTTAATTTTAAAATAAAACTTCACTATAAAAAATTTAAAATTAATATTTAAAAAATATTTGCCTTTATACATGATATTAAATTAACTATTTAATAACACATTGTTTCTTGAAAATATGTTAATTAATAATCATATATTTGTAACTAATATTGTAAAAAATAGTTGATATATAATTTCAAATTAATAATATTTTTATTTTAATTGATTATAAATACTTTTTTTGTGAGAACATCATGGGATTTGATGTTTGAAAAAAAAAGAATATTTATAAATATAATGCCACAATATTATTCAAATGTTTAATAAAAATTCTATCAATTATAAGTGAAAAATAAACAACAAGCAATGTGAAAGAACAAATCAATAGTATTAAAACAAATAAATTAAAGTAAAAAATATAACCTAAATTCAAAATCCAAAAGAAAGAAAAAATATAAGTCTATAACCACATTCACAACGAAATTATGCTTTAATAACGTCACTCATTATATGCCAAGTTTGTTAATGACTCATTCTTTCTAATATTAAGAGATGTAGTTTCAAAAATTAGAATAATAATACTGCTATGCTAAATGAATAAAAAAAAATACGAGCAATTACATAGAACCACAAGAAGTAAAGGTTGGAAATGAGAAGAAAGGAAATGAAAAATAAATAATATAAAAAGAAAAATATATTTTAAAAAATAAAAATAATTAAAAAGTAAAAATAAAAAATAAATTAATTAATAGAAATAAAAAAAATTAGAAAAGCAAAGAAATTAAAATAAAATAAAAAAGAAATAAAATAAAATAAAATAAAAAAGAAATAAACTAAAAAGTAACTCTGTAATTACAGGGTGTAATTACACCTAATCCTCAGCCCCCCCTTGAGAATTGGAGAGTGTAATTACACCCTGTCAATTACACTTTTAATTCCAACCTAACTGTGTAATTACCTGGTCAAACAAATAGACCAAACTGTATAATTACACCCAATTACATTCAATTTCAATTACCTGGGTGGCTTTCCAAACAGGCCCTAAAGGAAATTCTCTACTTTTGGAGTTTTTTTCAATAAATTGACATGTAATTGAAGTCAATTTATGCGGCTTAAGGGTATATATCCAAACAGCAATAGAGGAAACTGTTGTTGGATTATTCACCTTATCAAACCAAATTTTATTGCTCGGCTAGGCACACCTAATTACTTCTCTTTTTTTTTTTCTTTTTTTTTTTTTCTCAATAGTATAAGTTCAAAAAGTTCTCCAAACAGTAATAGAGGAAACTGTTGTTGGATTATTCACCTTATCAAACCAAATTTTATTGCTCGGCTAGGCACACCTAATTACTTCTCTTTTTTTTTTTCTTTTTTTTTTTTTTTCTCAATAGTATAAGTTCAAAAAGTTTTACTTTGCTCGGAGAAGCTGGTTTTTACATTATTTTTTTTTTCGATAGACTCCGGCTCAAAGAGAGATGAAAACGCATCAAGAATAATAAATAGTAATAATAAGCAGTAATAGCAGCAAGATAATAAGATAATATAGTAAAAGAAACAATCAAATAGTACTAGAGACAAGAACACGCAATTCAAAGCAGTATAAACAGGCATAACGAAATACTACAGAATCAATTTTAATACAATGATACAAATATTTCCCGTCGCCCCGCCAGGCCCTCATGCCCTTCTTTTGTTCAACTTGAGATTTCTTGCGTGTGGTTGTTTATTTGCTTTTTATTTTGTTGGTTTCACTAAATGATATTCTCAGATTAGCGGACTGGCTAAGGCATAGAAAGCACTTCACCCTGCACCAACTCCCTGGCAAGGTTAACCTCTTCATGTGTTAGTCTATTTCAACTTTTTTCAAGAAATTGAATTGGTTTAGAATTCAAGGTAATACGTTTAAGAGTATTTTTCTTTATTTATTTTTAATTGGATTAGGGAAAAGCTGCAAATTTACCCCTCAACTTTGCGATTTAGAGCAAATATACTCTGCTCGCCTTCGTTAAAAAAGTGGTGCATACATACCCCTGCCGTGACACAAATGGTGCAAATATATCCTTTTCACTGACGATTTTTTTTAATTAAGTTATTGTATATTTGCAAGTTTTCACAAAGTTCAGGGCTATATTTGCACATTGCACCTTCTCACACATGAATATTTTTTTGCCTTATTTAATTCAACGATTAATTTGGATTTATTATTTTGAAAATCAAATTTCTCTTTGTGCTCATCTTCTTATTAAATCTATCATAGATGCCCCGAATTACTTTTATGCATACAAAGTAAAATACAATTTGGTCACTTAAGACTAGAGGCAGATCTAGGATTTGAAGGTGTCGGGTGCCATAACTTTCTTCAATGTACATCTTGTTAGGAACGTGTTGGGTCGGGTCCATATCTTTTTAGCTTATTCGGGTCAACTTAATAGGCCTTTTTTTTTATTTACAAATATGAAAATTACATCTCAAAAATCAAGAAACGAACATAATTAACCTCTTAAACAAGGAATCACACCTATTAACAACAAGCTAAAATCAACTTTTTCACCAAGGGATTTGCATCTTTTATATATATTAAAAAATGAACTTGCACAAGTAAAAGAACACTTTCAATAAGGGAATTACACCAATCAAAATAAGAAAAATAATAGAAAAACTCTTCAATAGGTAATTACACCCCATGAGTAAATGTAGAAAGAGCATTACCAAAAAATGGGTAATTTGCGGAGGTTGAAAGTTGAAATTCGCGGAGATTTTAGCCTCCGCTGGTTGCTAAAAGAGGCTAAAACCTCCGCGAATTGCAACTTTACACCTCCATAAATTACCCATTTTTTTGTAGTGAATTAGATAAACTACAAGTTCTCAAAAAATAAATCATAAATTTCATGTTTTTTCTAAGAAATGCTAGTGAAATTTCGATCGCAATTTAAGTAGTAAATTGATTTAAATTGAATTTAATAATGATAGAATAGCACAATTTTTTATAATACACTCCGCCGTCCATTTTATTTGTCCACTATACTAATGTATGTCCACTTTTACTTGTAAGTTATATAGTTTGAAAAACCAAGACATAATTTATCACTTTATACCTATTTTACCCTTATTATTAAGTACTCCAATTCATTTCTCATTTTATTTATTTCTTATTAAGAATGTCTCAAGTCAAATATAGACAAGTAACATGGATCGAGGGAGTAATAAACAAAAGAAATTATAAAAAAAAATTGAATTTTGATCTCAATCCAAAATTTCCATTGAGACCCAAGTTTTTCGATTTAAATACTCACAGATTTGAGATTAAGAAATGCTTAATTTAAGGAATTTTGAAGTTTCTATTTGTGTGTTCTCGCTAGAGATCACAGATAAAATAATAGAATAGAGGAAAGACAATATAAATAATAAAAAGATAAATAGAAAATTGGGAGAGCCGAAAAGGGAATTATCAGTACAAAGGAACTAAAAAACACAAAGAAAAACGGGAGTCGAAAATGTTCAAGATAGATTCAAACTTATGTCTACCAACCATGACACCTTTGTCTAATTTGCGACTAGGGGTGGCAGGATCAAATATTTAGCCTAGTTTAAGCAAATTGCAACATAGGTATATATAAAAAAAAAAACTATCAATCTAGAGGGTGCCATACGCCACCCCCACCCTGAAGGGTGGATCCGCCCCTGCTTAACACAGGGTTATATTGGGAGGTCGTTCGGGGCGGTTAAAATAGGGGAGTGAATTTTTTTTTTATGAAATCAGATTATTTGAGTCAATTTGGGAGTTTCCATCAAATAAAGGGTACATCTGTTAACTTTCATAACGGTAGGGGCATAAATAGCCCCAGCTTGTAATGGAGGACAAACGTAGCTAGTAAAACAAAGTAAAGGGGTATTTTTGTTTCCCTTTATTTTTTGCATCTGCTTAAAAATAATTCGGGGCATCTATGATAGATTTAATACGAAGATGAGCGCAAAAAGTAGTTTGATCATCAAAGCAATAAATTCAAATTTACCGTTGAATTAAAGAAGGTTAAAAAAATTATATGTGAGAAGGTGAAATTATACCCTTGAAATTTGCGAAAAGGTGCAAATACACCCCTATAGTGGCTTTTCTTTTAATTAAAAAAAATTCGTCAGCAAAAAGGGTATATCTTTGTGTAAGGGTATATATGCATCACTTTTTAACGAGCAGTATATCTGCTCAAAATCGCAAAGTTGAGGAATATATTTATACCTTTTCCTATTAGATTAAGAGAATCATTTGTGAAAAGATCATCCGTTAGATGCATGTTAGAAAATAACTTTTTTTCCTTTTTCTTAATTTAGAATTCTTTTATGAAATCCACATTGTTTAACTTTTTCATGTTGAACTTAAATATTTTAACCTAAATTATATTAAATATTGACTATTCCGTATTTAGCAAAATATTTTAATATAATTAAAAGACATATTTTTTGTAATTATTTAATATTATTACGATTTGGAGATCAAATTGTATTTTCTTTCTATTGATTTTGTCAAAGATTCATTGATACCCCTACATGTCACTTGATTTTGAATTAACTGATAGCAACATGTCGCCGCCTTCACGTGGTCAAGGGTAGTACTACTGCTCGTCCATGTTTGTCTTGTTCTAGTGCTACTTATTATAGCCAAATTCTAGGTATATACTAAAATCGATTTCGTCTAATAGTTTTTTCTTTTAATTATTCTCTCTCTTTTAATTTTTTGTTACATGATGCATATTTCTAGTTGAAAGATTTACAAAAACCTAATTATGTACCTATGAAGTAGACATATCAAGAAATAACGAATTTCCAAAGTAAAAAAGAAAAAAGAAAAAAGAAGGAGAGATAGTAATATTTAGAAAGTAAATATGATACTAAAAAAACTGATCACTTGGTTGATTGATTCAATTTTCTAAAGCTTAACCCCCTCGGAAAGAAAGAAAAAGCCTGCTTTATTGGCTTGCCCTAGGGCCACGTTACGTTGCCATAATCTAATCCTGATGCCTTCCAAGATGTAGGTTTTACAAAATGGAATTTTCAAAGCAGACTAGATCAGTCGAACAGATTACTAAGCAGTTCGCCCTACCCCCATTCTCTGACAAGGTAATCAACCTCTTCATGTGTTAGTCTGTTGTTACAACTTTTATGAAGAAATTCAGTTGGTTTAGAATTTAAGGGAAGACGTTTGTTTATGTGTGTTTTACTTTATTTACTAGTCTCTATGAATGTGGCTCGCACGTTATTCTCTGTCAATCATAAAAATATTAGATAATGTTATTTGAAATTACATATTATTTACTTATGATGTATACAAATATTGTTTGATCGTATTCTTTTTTAAAAAAAATAAAAAAATTAAGCCACCTACCAGTTCATTCTATCAGCAAAAGAGATACAAAGGTGGAGGATGGTCCTTTCCTCTGTGGGGATTAGTAAGGATGAATATTTCACAAGCAAGTACTATATACGCAATAGCTTTCGTCCTTGCGTGGAAATTATGTTTTAGTCATTCCATTAAGTTAGTTCAAATTCCCAGTGGATAGCTCTACCTTATATGATTGGATCGGCTAAAGCAACCTATAAATTTGATATTTTAATTAGTTGGAATTAGGCTAGCAAAATGGTTAAAAATAAGTAACTATCCAATCCGACCTATTAGATATGGGTTGAATATCTGACTTTTAAAAATGGATCAAATATGGATATTATTCACTAAAAAAAAATGGAACCAAATGGATAATATGGATATCCATATTATTAATACCCATTTGTTTGCTTGTTATTTTTCATGAATTATTGTCTTCTCGGAGACTAAACTTATTTTGGCTTTTAGCTTGTATTCTCACCACTATTCCTTAAGTCATGGGTAATATATATGATATTCATATAAAAGTCATGTTTAAGTTTAAGTTACAGAAAAATAGATTAGAGAAAAAAAAATGGACTGAAAAGTATGAAAGTAGATAACATAAAACCTTTTTGAATAGTTTTCAAAATTTATTAATGATTCCATTTAACTATGGTCAATGAGACGATAAAAAGGAAAGATATGCGTGAAAACTATAGGGAACCAATTGAAAATAAGTTGGGAAGGAGTGGACTTTATTGAACTCACAAATCAAGCTTGATTCAGATTAGTTAATAATTAATTGTTTGCAATAATAGATAGCGTTTATTTAGTGTTGCACCTAGTGATCGAATAAATAACTTCTTCTCCCCACTTCAGTCATTGCTTTGATATTTGTCTCTTTTGTCTAGTTAGCATGACGTAAAAGTATACACGTTTGCTTTCATACGTAATATGGTACTCCCTCCTATTCAAAATATAAATATTTACTTAGTCTTTAGTATATCTCTTTAGAAAACACTGCCTTCAGAAAAAAAATAACTATTTTAACTAAACTATCTTTAATTAAAATTTGTACATTATAATTAACTTGACACATTGGATCAGACCACTTAGCATTTAATAAGGGCAAAAAATAAAATTATTTCCTTCTTGATTATGTAAGTGGACACTTATTTTGAACTAAAATGAAAAAGGCTAAGTGGGCACTTATTTTGAAACAAAATAAAAAGGCTAAACGAATACTTATTAATGAATCGGAAGGAGTACTGTTTTATTTTCTCTTCTGAATTCCATATTTAATATGGTCGAATATATAGTTGTAGGATTAAAGATGGGAGAGCTCATAAGCTCAGTATGAGCAGAAAAGTTTTACTACAATTTTTGGTCATCCTAATGCATCAAAATGATTTAAAAAAGGAACTAGAAATGAATAAAGTTCTTTGCCGTATTCTAATTGGCTTATTCAAACACGACATTATTCGAATGCTATTGAAAGATTATCTCCGTTCAAGGATTTATGAAAAAATAGGTCTAACATATGGGATTAAGGGTTGCTTCATATTGGTCAATCTTTAATTTCACAATAAAAAATTAGAATCACACCTTGGTATCTCACAACTTTCTCTTTCCTTCCTGGCCCTCATGATCATTGATGATTTAATTAAAAAAAAAATTGAAAATTGAAAAGAAAAGAAATGCTATTTGGATATGTGAATTGATTTGTTATGGATAAAAATAAGTAAATAACAATTGACAGTGAAATCAACTAAATATAAAGCAAGAATATAATAAGGTAAGCCTGGGCCGAATGAGTTTTGGAGGAGATCTTTTGTAGAATTTTCCTTCGGTGGAACACTTGGCCTTGTAGAACTTGTGTTAATTACTCGGACCAAAAAGAATGGTAAAAGAACGTTTTTGTGTATAACTAGAATTAAAACATTCAACTGTATGTAGGATATATGTTTTTTCAAATCATCATTACACTAAGCTCGAAGCTCCTTTAATAGTTGATAAATGTCAGCTTTACGCTATATATCTAGCCTAATAATGAGCAATGATAACCAACAAATAATGCTAAATGTCCCATGTCAATTGCTCCATAACTCTTGGTCTGGTGCACATATGAAATTCTTCTTTCCGGATAAATTAAACCAAACTCCAATTCATCTCCGTTTTGCCACACGTCCTTCTTTCTTCATGCCACGTATCAAGCTATATTTCAATGTATATAGAAGCATCTCAACTTTTAATTATATACTATGAGATAGTTTTTGCAAAACAGTTTTTTCTTCTCCTTGGAGGCCGCTAGATGTACATAGTTGGGTAGTCTTCAAGCAATTGGCTCATCATATCATCGTCAGAAGTACTAGTGATGGCTAATGGAAAATTAGGGAACGAATAAGAAGATGTTGCAGGCTCAAGCATGAATTGGCTACTCTTCTCTTCTTCATTGTTAGCACTCATCTTGTTGGCTATAGAGTTTTGCACATATTTTTTTTGATCTTCTTTTGTACCCAACATTGTTGAAATGGTATTGGGAATATCACGAGGTTGTGGGAGTTCATCGCCAATTTGGCTAGAGATGAGACCATCTTGATGATGAGAGGGATTAAAGGTGAATTGATTGAAATTTGATGTTTGGTTAAATATTGGATTGGAAGGATCATTATGATGCATTGTTGAACTTGGGTTGCTCGTAATTGCTTTAATACACAAATCATTATTCATCGATTCTAAACATGACTTATTGTTTGGACTTTGCTTGATGAATCCCTTGCATACAACCCATTCTTGATATTCCTGTGAAATTAAATTCCAAATTAGTTACTTCCTGTGAAATCGAATTAAAAATCAGTTAAAGCCAAAGAATTCCAAGCTGGTTAGTATCTACTAAAAAGAAGTACGGTCAAACAGTAAATAAGGAATAATAAACTTTTGGTTCTCAACTTCATTTTGCAAATTTGTTACGTACGTACGTCAATTATTATGCAGACTTTTACGACTTCATGCGTGTCGAAAAAAGGAATATCTGTACTAGTCTAAGACCCCGACTTTGTGCGGCCCCAATAACAGTGAACAATTTTAAAATACATGCTCATAATTTACATAGTTGTTTAGAAATTGAAAAAAAAATGGAGACTCTCATATAATGATACGTATTATGTGAAGTTTTGGGATTCTTATATAATCTATAATATAATAATTTGGATTATAGAGCCAAAAAAATGATAAAACAAAAAGGACAAACGAAAAAAAATCGAATCTCACTCATTTTCAGGTAAGATTTACTTAGCAAGCAAGAAGTATTGTTTTAAAAAGGGACTTCTTCTTCTTCTTAATTTCCTAGGGTCAAAAGAAGCAAACCAAGGTAAAAAGAATGAAAGACGGACATTAAGCAATACCTTTTGCATAAATAGTACTACTACTAATTATAATAATCCATTAATTAAAAAATAATACTGGGAACTAATTAACCTGAGTCTGATCAGGAGGTCCATGTTGGGAGGTTAGGAGACGATATTCATAAGTAGTCCAATTAGTTCTGGTTCCTTTAGGAGCTCGTCCTTTATAGAAAACAAGGCTCCTCTTTGTACCAATTATCTCCCCATTCTTTGAAAACACTGCCTTATCTGATCCTGATACCTTCCAGTATCCAGCTTGTGTGGTTCTATCTATTTTTGTTCCTGTCGCATATTTCCTGTTGTTACGCCCGAAATAATACCACTCGTCTTGTTCTTCATATCCCGGTACTTTAGCTGTAACAAAAAAGGCTACTAAGATCATCTAAGTGTTTAAATATTGCTCCCTCCGTTTCAATTTATGTGAACCCATTTGACTGGGCATGACATTTAAGAAAGAGTGAAGACTTTTGAAACTTGTGGTTCAAAATAAGTCTTGAATATTTGTGTGGTTGTAAATCATTTCATAAAGTGAATTTGTTTCCAAATTAGGAAAGAGGTCATTCATTTTGGCACGGACTAAAAAGGAAATAGGTTCACATAAATTGAAACAGAGGGAGTATATATATTCAAGCACTGAAAGAATTACCCTTCAAAGGCACTGGTCTTTAATTTTTGCCCCTCAAATTGGTGGTCTTTAATTTTTATCCTTCGCCTAATGTCACGAGGTTTAGGGTTCGAACTCCGGCTCAATCAACAACAAAAAAAAAAACGCAAGGCAGAGTTTCGTAGCAAAGTTAGGTCTGCCTTGCTAAACTCCTTTTTTTGGGGGGGTTCGAACCCAGAACTACAGAATATTAGGCGAAGGTCAAAAATTAAAAACCAGTGCCTTTGAAGGGAAATCCGCACAAAAAAATGTCAAAAATATTCAAAGAAGGAATGTTACCTTTTATGTCCCAGGGCTCCATACCGGGATCAATATCAGGGATGACATCGCCATGATACTCGGAATTAACCTTGTTCTTGAGGTAAAATCCAACAAGTTGTTCTTCTTTAGGATTAAATGTAAAACCTGGAAGAAGCTGGGGAATCTCCTGATTCTCCATGTTGATCTTGCAAATACTGTATATAATTGTATAAATTCAAAAAGAGTCAGAAAATGTTGGAAAAAGGGAAGAAGAAAATTAAGAGAAGACAAGAAAAAATTATCAACCCTTTTAGACAATTCTTGTCTTTTCACCCAACAATAAGATAAGGAAATTTGTCAAGTGAAAAAAAAAAAATGAAGCGGTAGTTATAGACATACAACAAAAAGAGAAAAAAAAATCTGTTTCACACACAATGACCGCGACAACAACAACAATAATATACCCAGTGTAATCTCTATAACCATTTTCACTTCATGGCGAATAAATTATTAAATGATCAAATCCCTTTTCTCAGCTAATCGACTGAGCTCATTGCAATGGAAACAACAGCAACACGAACACACCCTAAATGAGCTCATTGCAATGAAAAAAACAGCAACATCAACACACCCTAAATTAGCTCATTGCAATGGAAACAACAGCAACACTAACACACCCCAAAAGAGCTCATTGCAATGGGAACAAAAACACACCCTAGATGAGCTCATTGCAATATCGACAACAACATACCCTAAATAAGCTCATTGGAATGGAAACAACAGCTAGCGAAACCCACAAAACTGATATATTAAGTATAAATATTGGAGACTAAGAAGCGTCATACTAACCAGAAAAATGGAACCCGTCACCGCCTTCTGAGCTGAGAGAGTGAGAGACACCAAGGTAAAAGTAGAAGGCAGTGGCTTTGTGTGAAATTCAGACTGTGTTATGAGCTGAGTAACACAGAGAGATAGATAGATAGAGAGAGAGAGAGAAAAGGAAGAGTGCGATCCAAATTGAGAAAAAGGCTAAATTTATAGCAAGTCAACATGAAGAAAAAAAAAACACATGAAAGAAAAAGAAAAGGTTGTATGTATGTTTGTATGGTTATTTCAAGAAAGTTAAAAGAACAAAAGATTATACTAAAAATTGATCACTTTGGTAGTAAATTGATCGATTCAATTGTCTAAACACTTCAACCCCGGGGAAAAGAAAGAAAAAGACAAAACCTGCTTTATTAGCTTGCCCTAGGGCCACGTTACGTTGCTATAATCGATCATTTTTATGTGCGGACTCCATGCACTTCAAAATGCACTGTCTTTAATTTTTGCCCCTCAAATTGCTGGTCTTTAATATTTTCCCTTCGCCTATAGCTCTTAGGTTTCGAGTTCGAACTCCCGGTCGATCAAAAATTTTAAAAAAAATCACTAGGTAGAACTGAATTCGCAAGACAGAGTTTTGCTTGTGAAACTCTTCCTTAAGGCTGAATTTTGCCTTCAAAATTCTATCTTAAGGTAGAATTTTAAGGCAAAATTCTGCCTGAAGGTAAAATTCTGCCTTAAGACAGTTTTGAAGGCAAAATAAGGTAGAGTTTTGCACAAAAGGCAGAGTTTTGCAGGCAACTCTACCCGATCAGGCATAATTTGCCTGTAAACTCTGCCTTAAGGTAAAGTTTTGCAGGCAAACTATGCCCCTTGGGGCAGATTTTGAAAGTGGAAAATAAAGCTAAAATTCTACAAGATGCTCACCACCCTTAAAAAACGATGGAAAATAATGCTAAAGTTCTACAAGATCATCGATCAGCACCAAGATCCTCAGCGCGAAAGAAGGAAAAAGAAAAACACCTGCTTTATTCCCAGCTACCCCACTTTCAATACAAAATTTTGATGTGAGTTTTACATCATTTTGCTAAAGTGGTCTTAATTACTTATTTTTATTGTTAGAATTTTTAAAAGTATCACGGTTTATACTTTATAGGAGCAGATGAGTTCCGTTGATGATGTCATATATATTTAAAGCTCGAAGCCCCTTAGTAAAATATTGCTCGCCTTTCGAGCTAAATATTTAGAAGGACAGTGATAATTATTGAGTTCAGATGCATATGTGATTAGCAAGGTATGAATGGAATAACAGTACGAGTTTTAGCACTCTCGCAAAATGAGTAAAATATGGGTACAGAATTTTCAATTGTTGGTAAACTATCAGACACAAAACTTGTCATAATTAACATGAAATATATATGCATGCACATATATAAGTGCTCATGTAAAGTTGAACGATCATTTCTTCAATCAAATACTCCTATGACAATTTTGTATAATGAAGCAAGTAGTAGGACAAACTGAAGGAAGAACTATTTGAGTTGATCAAACCCCAAAACATGATCGTTAACATATACCATTTTGAAACTTGTAATTTTTTATATTATAACGAACGCACATCTTTTGAATATTAGTTTGTTATGTTTACATGCTTGTTCTCATTAATACGAGGGACACACGCAATGACTCCCAGCTACGTTAAAAAAATCTCATTAGCTTGCCCTAGGGCCGCGTTACGTTGCTATAATCAACCGTAATACAATGACTCCCAGCTACCCTCCTTTCTACCTTCCCCCCTCACACCCTTCCTTAATTATCTCATTAATTCTCGTCCAATTTGAGATTCCTTGCGTGTGATTTTTTATTTGAATTTTTATTTTGTAGGTTTTACAAAATTGAATTCTCAAAGCAGACTAGATCAGACAAATAGATCACTAAGCAATTATCCCTACCCCAATTCTCTGGCAAGGTCATCAACCTCTTCATGTGTTAGTCTGTTGTTACAACTTTTTTCAAGAAATTCAGTTGGTTTAGAATTTAAGGGAAGACGTTTATGTGTGTTTTTCTTTATTTATTAGTCTCTATGAATATGCCTCGCACGTTATCTCCTATCAATCATAAAAATATTAGGTAATGTTATTTGAAATTACATATTGTTTACTTTATAAGGTATACAAATATTGTTTGATCGTACTCACTTGATACTTCCATTGAAATATTCTTTTTGGTATATACCCTTTATGTTTTAGAATTGTGTACTTGTGTTGTTAATGTCAAAAAAGGTGAGGATTACTTCGTAAATGAAAAGTCAAAGATATTTGCAATGATAGCTGATTTATAAACCGCCAAAGTATTGCGAAAGTGACATATTCGAAATTGAATTCAAAGTCCTAAACGTTATATGCTTTTATCCAACTTGGGAATTCTCTACTTCAAGAAATAACTTAAGTTCTAAATGATATAAAATTCAGTAGTATTGTAAGTTATTTTTGTCAATCTAACATTTCGCATTGATTCAATAAAAAAAGATAGGGTGTGTCAAGAGTAACTTAACGTGAGGCTTTGCAAGCCGATGGCTGTAGTATTTCCATTTGCATTTGTAACGTGTATATATTATGGGCACAACCCAAAAAAAAATAAAAAATTGAAGTTTACATTAGAATCTAATTTTATTTTCAAAGCTTAACAGATTGGAAAAATATGAATTGAAGTTGTAGCATGCACTAATTAAATAGAACGAAAGTTTTAAATTGTACGTATATCATATTCACCTTTAGTTTGTATTCGTCCAAGTAATTCCCGATCTGCTTCATTTCTTATGTGCAATTTAATTTCAGATCCACGACCAAAATTTCATCCTGATTAGCGTGCGTTCCAACATTTATCTAATTATGGTAATTCACAAGCAAGTATTATATATGCAATAGCTTTCGTCCTTGCGTGAAAATTATGTTTTAGTCTTTCCATTAAGATAGTTCAAATTCCACCAGTGCATTAGTTCAAATTCCCAGTGCATAGCTCTACTATGATTGGATAGGCTAAAGCAACCTGTAAAATTGATATTTTGGTTGCAATTAGGCTAGCAAAATGGTTAAAAAATAAGTAACTATCCAATCCGACCTATTAGATATCGCTTGTATAACCGACTTTTAAAAATGGATCAAATATGGATATTATCCACTAAAAAAAATGGAACCAAATGGATAATATGGATATTCATATTATTAATACCCATTGTTTTGCTTATTATTTTTCATGAATTCTTGCTTTCTGGGAGACTAAGCTTATTTTGGCTTTTACTTGTGTTCTCACCTGATAATTCCTGAAGTCATGGGTAATATATATGATATCCATACTAGCGAATTAGCCCGTGCTACGCGCGGTCGTTAAAGAAAATCAAAATATGGCTAAACAAAAATTGTTAAATTTTTTTTAATTGAAAAGATCAATCATCGATAAATTTGATCTTTTTCTTTGTTCTTCAACTAATACAATCTGTTGTTTTAACCATATTTTCAAGGTTGATACCAACAACAACAACATACCCAGTTAATTCCCACAATGTGGGGTCTGGGGAGGGTAAAGTGTACGCTGAGCTTACCCTTACCTCGAAGGTAGGGAGGCTATTTTTAAAAGACCTCCGGCTCAAGAGAAACATGACAAAAAAAGGTCAAATAAAGACAAGTTGATCAAAGCAGTATGAAAATGAAACTAACGAAAGCGGAAAAAAAATCATGATAAAGCAGTCTAAAAAGAAGGCAGTATCTACCACAGATAAATAAGATAATCGAAGTACAAGAAACAACATATAGTAGTAGGAATCAAAAGACTTTTCAAGGTTGATACCAAATAAGAAAATATCAACTCGACAAATTCAATATCAAACAAAATGACCCTCCTTAATTTTGACCCTCCCATCTCGTATGTCACGAGAATCATATGCCGTTGGTGTGGCAAAACCGCGCCATTCGGTCTTCATTTTTTCTTCGGAAAAGGCTCATAAATACCCTCCTTCCACTTTTGGGTCTAAAAATACCCTTAAGGTTTGTTTTTGGCTCAAAAATATCCCTCAAACTAACAGATCAAGTTTGGCTCTGTTGAAAAGCCACGTGTCATTTTTTAATTGGCCCATATTTTTAATTTCAGAATAATTAAAACCCACCCGTTTTTTAAAACCCAAACCCACCCTGACCCGTTTCAATCTAAATTAAACATGGTACAATCTTTTCGGATATTTTAATACAAACATTCCCAAGAATTTTTTGCCGTAAATTGGTCCGAAATCAGTCTGTAATCATATATGTGCGACTGGGCTAAGCTTCGAGATGACACTAAATTTTCGGATATTTTAATACAAAAGAAAAATCTTTGTGATAAAATGGAGGATTTTGAGGAGTTATCAAATAGATGACTTTGAATATGGTGATTGACATTTGAAATGGATAATTAGTGGGGGAGTGACAGTAATACAGATGGTGTTAATGATGATGAATGAAGAAGAAAAAGAAGCAACAGTGACCAAGTGTGTACTGCAACTGATGGACAAATGTCAAATCTTTAAGCAAACTTGAATGGAGGATTTTGAAAAAATAAAAGCAGTATAAAGAAGAGGAAGAAGGAAATTAGATTGAATGGAGAAGAAGAGACTCAAAGTAGCAGCTTCAGAAGTGAAAACGGGTCAGGGTGGGGTTGGATTTTAAAAAAACTAGTGAGTTTTAATTATTCTATTTTTTTTAAAGGGCCAATTAGAAAATGACACGTGGCTTTTTAATAGAGCCAAACTTGATCTGTTAGTTTGAGGAGTATTTTTGAGCCAAAAATAAATTTTAAAGGTATTTTTAGACCCAAAGGTGAAATGAGGGTATTTATGAGCCTTTTCCCATAGGTTAAGGGTATTTGTGAGCCTTTTCCCTTTTTTCTTGAGATATTTCTAGTAAATATTTTAAGTCAAAAATTTTGTTTCACACTTTTACAAATTTAATTGAGAAAAAGCAAAAAAAAAATAAAAAAATTATCACATATTCTCATTACCTTACCTTTTTAAAATTTCCTTTTTCATTTTTTGTTATTTTTCATGACTATCTACCCTTCTTTTTCATATGTTTTTCCCTTATTGTTTTCCATCTTAATAATTTTTGCTCGTGTAATCCTACTCTTCTTTGTATTCATCCCACAATTTTTTTTTTTTTGTTCTCCCTTTTTCCAACTCTTTTTTTTTATGTTCTTACCTTTGCTTGTTCAATTACTCCGTAAAATCAGTAACTATTATTATCCTTCTTTGTAGGGATCTAGTAGCTCAGTTGGTTAGCTACCTGAACTTTCACCTTGTAGATGAAGGTTCGAATCCTCACGTTGTAATCCCCTCCCCCATTTCCCCTTCCCCTACCCTCTATGTAATAAAACAATTTAAAAAAAAATTATTATCCTTCTTTTAAACAATTAAGTCAAACTCGTCTTTCTTTTTTTACTAATTTAATGGAATGATTAAAAAATTTCATATCCTAATCATGATTTATGTGCTATGCTATATTAAACATTCATAACCAATCTTGGTTATAATTGATTATCTTCCGCTTCTGTCTTCTACATTTGGTTTATAAAAATCACATGTCGATAAAGTTCAACAATGTACTCCAATATTTTTTTTTAAAAAAATCAATGTACTCCAATATTTATGAGGAATTATTCATTCTTGATGAGTATTTTTACGAATGATCTTGCTTTTGTAATTTTATACAAATTTTTAAATCTTCCTTGCGGACTGCAGTAATCTATGAAAATGTGATAAAGTTGAGGACTGCATTAATTTTACATATCAATAAACAACTTTCTTGCAAATTGAAATGTAGTTTGAAAATTACAAACTAAATTTACATTCTTATATTCCATCAATAGATTTGTAAGTCAATCCACATGATAGCGGAAAGATATATAGAGCATGTTTGGATGGGCTTATGCCTATAAGTTGTTTGCAGCTACAGCTTATAAGCTAAAAAAATAAGTTGGGGTAGTCTAACTTATTTTTTTGGGCTTATAAGCTGTTTTCAGCTTATAAGATGTTTTAGATAATCTAAGTCAAATGGGCTCAATTATTTTTTTGAGCTTATTTTAAGCACAAAATGACTTTAAGCCGGCCAGTCAAACACTCAAAAAAACTAAAAACAACTTATAAGTAACTTATAAGTCAATCCAAACGGGCTCATAGATACTTCCTTAAGCAGCACACACGTATACGTTGACTTCCTTACCCTGCTTCTACTTTGGAAAATACTCTAGACTCAAAAAATGAACCTCACCAATGAAAAAAGAAACAGAAGAATAGGTAATTAAGCAAATAAAACCTTTAGAGAATGCTATAATTATGAGTTGAAAAGGAAAGAAGAACCACTTCATACATACAAATAATTTCTCTCAAAAGAATTTCGAACAGTGATAGTTAAAGCATTACCATCTCAATAGCCTACTATGTTTGTATGTCGGTCCGGCCTTAAGAGCAAACGAAAAAAACTGTTGCATGAAATGGAAAAAAAAAAAAAAAAAAAGGGGGAAAATTGTTGACAAAAAGAATGCTAGAATAGTTAAAGAAGAAACTCGTAATTCTATAAATGAACAAACAGAAAATATCAAAAATGACATTGCAATTTGATCCGTATCTTGGGTAAGATCCTTTTCTATTGCTATACATGGCATGTCCTATTAGGACAAGAAAAATTACAGAGTGTTAATCTTTCATCATCATCTGCAACAAAAGTCCTAATGAGATTAGGACAAGAGAAAATACAAGATTACAAAAAATCTACTAACTATAGACTACACATAGCATAAAAGAAAGCTACTCCAACAAAGTAGAAAAGTTTTATTATGTGTGAGGTATGTTATGTCATAGTTGTGTGAGGGTGTCAATTAATTGACAAGTGCACAGTGGGTCTTACATTTTTGCCCTTTTCACTAGTCACCTTTCCTTTTCTCTTCACCTACCACGCTATCACTACATCTTTCATTCGAAGCCCTGCACTCCACCCCACTCCACCCCCACCCCAAATAACTTACACCATCACCCCTTACTAATCTGTATTTGGTTAAACTTAACTGCATACTTTTTTTAAAAATTTGTTTACACAACCATCTAATTGGAGAAATTAAATAACGCGACAAGGCACGGTGAAAGAGTTAGCAATGTCCGTGAGATTAGAATTTCAGGAATATAGCTAATGTCATTTAGAACGGAGAAGGTTAATGATAAGAATAAAAATAAAATATTAAATTTTAATTGTTAAATATAAGTTATATCTAAACAAGAACCAATCCATCAAAGTAACCTTCCAATCAATCTGTTAACACAGTGCACTGAAATATCATTGTATGGTCAAACCTCTCTTTAATTGTCATTTGTTATAACAACATTTCATTATAACGGCTTGGTTTTCTCCGGAACTGATTTTTCATGTTATATTTTACTTTTATATAGCAGTACTCCACCTATACGAGCAGTAACATTCATTATAGCGCTACGCTCTTTGTAAAATTAACTATATATAACAATCATACTTAAATATTGTGTAATAATATTTTGTAAGAAATATATTATGCATAAAATAAAATATTGAAATATTAAAATATTTATGTTAAGCTCTTAAACTGCCTTCAAGGGAATACTATGAATTCCTTTTTGCTGAAAGTTTGGACAAAATTCTTCGTCAATTCAACCGCTATATTATCACTAAGGGACTAAAACTTACGAAACAATCTGCAATTGTAGAATTCTTACGTCAGACTTAACATATTTAAATTCTCAATTAATTTTAAATGCAAATGTTCCTTAGATTTTAATTATTTATCGGTATGGTACAACTAGTTAAAGATTTATTGGTAATTTCTTAGTCTTTTCAATTTTTAATTAATGAGATATGAAATTAATTGAGGTTTCACAATTAACAAGTATATTATTTCGTTTATAATAAGAATAATTATTTGAGTTTTATTTATTTATAACAGCTAAATGAGAAGTAAATATCAAATGACAGTATACATGCATAACAATAGCTCACTGTAACAGCTATAAAAAGTTTGGACAAATGTTGTTATTATAACAAAGTTTGAGTACTTTTTTTTAAGCCATCACCATGGTTGTGATCCCATTGGTGTGGGGGGTTAGGATTTGACCCCTACCATGTCCATTAATCGCAAAAAATTACATATGTTAGAGGGGGACATGGACCAAACGTCTAACCAAAGTTGTATTACTAACTAGAGAATGAAGGATTAGCCAATACAATATCCCTCATTATACACTAATATACATTAACTTACAAAGAAGTTACTCTTCTCAAATCTTCTTCTCATGGTAGGGAATTGCCACTTATCTAGCTGAACTAAACCTTTCACCTCTTGAGGAAGATGTTGACAAGAGGACCAAAAAATTTCGTTTCTGCTCTTAGAGGCCATTTTAGCAACAAAAAAAAAATCTGCTACCATATTTGCTTCCCTGAGACAGTGATCAATACTGATTGAACACATTCCAATTTGATTATTGATATCTTGAATAAGCCTCTTCAGGTTGAGATTATCTGTTGAGTTGTTATGTAACATATTAACAATAGCCAGGGAATCCATTTTTAATGTGAAGGAGTCGATTCCTTTTTGCAGACACCACTGCACAGCAAACTTGGCTGCAACTGCTTCTGTTTGCATACTGCTTCTGCACTGTACAGGCTTCGAAAATGCCATAACAAAGTTGCCATTATGATCTCTCATAATCCCTCCAATACCTGATTGTCCTTGGCAGAAACTTCCATCCACATTCACCTTATATTTTCCAATATCTGGTTTCTGCCAGATGACCTGTTGAATATTCACTTTGGGTTGAAGGCTTTCTATATATTGGCACATTTCTGGCCATTTTCTATTAATTGTAACAGCTGGATAAACATTCTTAAAAGCAGCCAAGCAGTTCCATATAATTTGGTATTCCATCTTGTTATGGTACATTTTCTTTTGGTCACCAAATTTACAAGCAGTCCATTGCTTCCAGAGTTCCCAACTTATAAACATTGGCATTACTTGTTTCACCATCTTGTGAATATTGTTGTTAGTTTTTATCCTCCACCAATTGTTGAAGATTCTTCTTATTTGTCCTGGTTGGTGTATGATTCCCATCGCAGCCCCAAAAAACTTCCATATATGCATAGCTACCTCTCCCTGCGTAAAAGTGTGTTGTAGCGAATCTGTCACCGGGTTTCTGCAGCATAAACAATTAGCATTAGTAGTTATACCAAATCAAACAATAGTTTCCCTGAAGGGAAGTTTTCCTTAACATAGTCTCCATGCTAGGAAAGATATTTTAAAAGGGGCAGCCTTATGCCAAACATTGTTCAAGAAATCATCTTTATGGTTGACACTTCTAGTCAAGTTCCAAGAAGTTTTATTGGAGTAGTGACCATCTTCAGAGATGTTCCAAGTAGCTTCATCCTCTTGAGCAAGTGGTCCAATTTGAATGTGCATAATACTCTGAACAATATGCATTGGAAGGATACATGAAAGAACTCTTTGATAACGTCCAAATTCACTCCTCAAAGAGAAGTGTACACGGTCGTCTGCAATATATTTTACCCAACTATGAGTCGGGGTCGATCCCACAGGGAACAATATGCTAGGCAATTAAGAAATTAAGGAACTTTCACCAACTAAGCTAAAGCCAAACGATAGATAATATTTTGGTTTTTTGGATAAGATTATAACTAATGCAAAAATATAAACTAACCTAGAAAGCGAGTAAAATGATCAATGGCCACAAGCATGGATAATAGGAGATTATACTCAAGTAACGATCCAACGTATTTTACGATTTTACAACTAAGAGCGGGTTTATGTTAATAGATAATGGTTTCTACAATCTCATTGAAAGTCTTCCAACCAAATCAATGAATTTCACTCTAAGCTTTTCCAAGCCTTAGAGTGTGATATCAAGCACAACCAATTGAATCTCAAGTAACTATCCTATTCCTAGCTCAAGTTATTAGATGGGTTTAATGACCCAAATTCTTGTTAATTAATCTTTCTCAACCTAGATTTCCTCTTCCGATCTCAATCAAAGTAAATGGGTGAGTCCTAGGGTTAGCTAATCCCTTTGGAAACATTCAAGAACGAGACTAATTAAAGAAACAATAACCCACTTCATTAGAAGTAAAAATCATTCAATACATAAGCAAAACAAGAGTTTCATTCAACACTTTAATCATAGAATATTTCCATAAACAAGATTCAAGTGAAGAAAATAAATACTACACACTTAGATATACAATACAAAGCAAGGAATTGAAGAAATGAATTAAAGGTTTCAGAAATACTCAATCAAATCTTCAAATCTTCAACCCCAAAGTGTGGTATAGAAACCTAGTCTCCAAAACTTGTAAAAAACTACCAAAGATATGTATTACAAACCCTAAAAGAGTATTTATATTATTCCAAAAACGGGAACAAAATCTGGACCATAATACCCTCTTGCACAACATGATGCACAACATGCTATTCGCATGTTCAACATGCTAATCACATGTTGTGCCAAAACCGTAGCATCTGGTGACAATTTCTCTGTCACCACATGCTGCACAACATGCTGCTCGCATATTGCACATGCTGCGCCATGTGCTACTCGCACATGGTGCCACTTTCTCTGGCAGCAGATGCTGCACCACATGCTGCTAGCATGTTCAACATGCTGCACCATGTGCTATTAGCATGTGGTGCCAGAAACGTTGATTTGTTCTATTTTTGCTCTATTTTGGTCCGTTTTGCTCCGTTATGCTCTCCGGGCATCTTTTCCTACAAAACAACATAAAAACACAAAAAGTAACAACAAAAGTGCTTAAAGAGTCATAAAAACTTAAGGAATTAGCATCGAATATCGCGTAATTTCACGACTCATCAACACCCCCAACTTAAAGTCTTTGCTTGTCCTCAAGCAAATCAAACCAAAAATCTCAATGAGGATCCACTTTAAGCACAAAAACATGACTTTGGTTGGTACCAACAATTAGGCTACAAGCATGTGAAGCTTCAACCAAATAACTCCCCCATTTCAAAATACAATTTCAAAAATGCAATAGAGATTTAAAACCATCAAGCAACAACACTCAAGCCTCAATAAGTGACTCAAAATCACAAGCTTACTAAATATGCTCAGTTGACTCAACTTTGGATTTTTCAACATCACCAATCTATCGTAATCCATATGCCCTCACAAGAAAGAAAGTCCCAAAATCACTATATTCACAATGACAACACAAGGGACAAATACACAAAGTCACTCACACTCAACAAAGAAATTCTAGTGCTAACAAATATCACACCATAAGCTTGCCCTTATTTTCAATCATCACTAACTCAAGAACATTCAGTTGGAGATCACATAGGGACTTTTTAAGCTTGTAATGTAGGCTTAGGGAAGGGTAGGATAAGTATGTGGGATACAAGTGACTACGCCCTCCTTGAGTACTACACGTACTTTTTGTCCACTTTCCTCTTCATTTCAAAACATCACTCCTTCCTTTGCATACTAGTTTTCCCAATTATTCAAAAAAAAAAAAAACCTCAAAGAGAAGTGTACACGGTCGTATGCAATATATTTTACCCAACTATGAGTCGGGGTCGATCCCACAGGGAACAATATGCTAGGCAATTAAGAAATTAAGGAACTTTCACCAACTAAGCTAAAGCCAAACGATAGATAATATTTTGGTTTTTTGGATAAGATTATAACTAATGCAAAAATATAAACTAACCTAGAAAGCGAGTAAAATGATCAATGGCCACAAGCATGGATAATAGGAGATTACACTCAAGTAACGATCCAACGTATTTTACGATTTTACAACTAAGAGCGGGTTTATGTTAATAGATAATGGTTTCTACAATCTCATTGAAAGTCTTCCAACCAAATCAATGAATTTCACTCTAAGCTTTTCCAAGCCTTAGAGTGTGATATCAAGCACAACCAATTGAATCTCAAGTAACTATCCTATTCCTAGCTCAAGTTATTAGATGGGTTTAATGACCCAAATTCTTGTTAATCAATCTTTCCCAACCTAGATTTCCTCTTCCGAGCTCAATCAAAGTAAATGGGTGAGTCCTAGGGTTAGCTAATCCCTTTGCAAACATTCAAGAATGAGATTAATTAAAGAAACAATAACCCACTTCATTAGGAGTAAAAATCATTCAATACATAAGCAAAACAAGAGTTTCATTCAACACTTTAATCATAGAATATTTCCATAAACAAGATTCAAGTGAAGAAAATAAATACTACACACTTAGATATACAATACAAAGCAGGGAATTGAAGAAATGAATTAAAGGTTTAAGAAATACTCAACCAAATCTTCAAATCTTCAACCCCAAAGTGTGGTATAGAAACCTAGTCTCCAAAACTTGTAAAAAACTGCCAAAGATATGTATTACAAACCGTAAAAAAGTATTTATATTATTCCAAAAACGGGAACAAAATCTGGACCATAATATCCTCTTGCACAACATGCTGCACAACATGTTATTCGCATGTTGTGCTAAAACCGTAGCATCTGGTGACAATTTCTCTGTCACCACATGCTGCACAACATGCTGCTCGCATGTTGCACATGCTGCGCCATGTGCTACTCGCACATGGTGCCACTTTCTCTGGCAGCAGATGTTGCACCACATGCTGCTAGCATATTCAACATGCTGCACCATGTGCTATTAGCATGTGGTGCCAGAAACGTTGATTTGTTCTATTTTTGCTCTATTTTGGTCTGTTTTGCTCCGTTATGCTCTCCGGGCATCTTTTCCTACAAAACAACATAAAAACACAAAAAGTAACAACAAAAGTGCTTAAAGAGTCACAAAAACTTAAGTAATTAGCATCGATTATCGCGTAATTTCACGACTCATCACTCTTGCATCCCATTTCCTGTCCACCATGAAATCTTTAACTTTAAGATTAGATAAGAGTCCATCTAATTGCATATTAGGGATCATTGCCAAGGTACCATGATCTGTCTATATACCCCACCAGAAATTGCTATCACCACTGTTGATATGCTATTTGATGTTAACTTCAGCTTTGCTTCTTGCCCAACCAAACTTTTCCATTCTTGTGAGTTCCCAGGGATCCATTTTTTTTGTGCAATATGATTGTAGGAGCAATACTTACTCTTCATGTAATCTGCCCATAGGTATAAGGAGCCTAATGGATATCTCTTCTTGTAGGAGCAATACTTACTCTTTTAATTGCAAGATTGTCAGAGATATCCATTAGGCTCCTTATACCTATGCCACCTTCCTCCTTTGTACGAGACAAATTAGACCAGGAGCTCCAATGGTGCTTCCTTCTCTCGATGGAATATCCCCCAAAAGAATCTTGCCATATGTTTCTCAATCATTTTCAAAGTCCCTTTTGGAGGATTCATTGCTGATAGGGTATAAGTTGGCAAGGATTGGAGAACACTTTTAATCAAAACAGTCTTTCCTCCATATGATAACATTTTGCCTTGCCATCCATATAATCTCTTCACCACTTTTGTCACCATGCCATCAACGTATTCCACCTTCTTCCTTTTAGAGTATAAGGGACATCCAAGATAAGTGAAAGGAAAAGACTTATCCATATATCCTAAGCATTGTCTCAGCCTGTTAATTCTATATGGACTGGTTTTTGCTGCCACAAAGAAGAAACTCTTATCCTCATTGACTTTTTGACCTGAAGCCTTCTCATATTTGCATATTTGCCTCTTAATAAGATTAACAGATCTAGAATTACCACTAGAAAAGATTACAATGTCATCTGCATACGCCAGATGATTAACCTTTGGCCCTTTCAAATGCATAGCAAAAGGTATGAACCTGTTATCATTGTGCAAGTTGTTTAAAGATCTTGATAGAACTTCAGCTGCTAGGATGAAAAGTGCTGGAGATATGGGGTCTCCCTGTTTTAAGCCTTGTAAGGATCGGAAAAAACCATGTCTTGCACCATTGATCAATACAGAATATCACACATTGGAGATTGTTTTCATGATAAAGTCTATCCATTTTGAATTGAAACCAAATCTGTGCAGAACCTTTAAAAGAAAGGACCACGAGAGCCTGTCATATACCTTTGACATGTTTGTCATACCCCTTTTTAACCGGGATTAAGTAGAAGTACAACATATTGGAGATTCCTAAATTGCTTTATTTTAAGGAGTCGCCACCTAATTGATTTTACGGTGAATTAGGACACCAAATTATTAACTAAGGTAAAGTTAAAACTAAACCTCTGTTAATAGTCTGTTTAACCAGTGTGATCTAGGTAAGGGTTCTATATTATCCTAAAGGGAAGGGGTTAAGCATCCTTTAGAATCCGTTAACTTACGGTTATCCGACTAAACTTAAGTTAATTAATCAAGGTTGGATATAGTATTTAAATTTTTAGGAAATAGCTTGTGCAAATAAGACTTGTAAAAGATATAACAATTTGTGCAAAAGAGGATCTTAAATGTCATTTTATAAAAAGGGACTTGAAATAATAATGTTGTTAAAATGGGACTAGTAATTCGCATAAGAGGGGATTTTAGAATGCTATTTGAAATAAAGTTTATAAATGTTGCTAAGGCCCTTAAAATAAAATGCTAATGAAACCTATAGGAAATAATATAATAATTTGTATAAAAGAAGATTTTAAATGCTATTAACAATAGAATTTATAAAAAAAGTTGATAAGGCTTTAAAAAATGCTATTTAGAATGGGATTTGTGGAAAACATAATGATTAGCATAAAAGGACGTTTCAAATATCATTTAAAATAAACTTATAAAATAATGCTATTTAAAATAAGATTCGCATAAAATAATAAATAGAAGAAAACGCAAGTTTGCGCAGTGTTTTAATGAAGATTTAAACAATTCTGAACGATGATGTATTAATTGACTTTGAGTTTTAAAAGTATAAATGAGATACAAAAATAACTAATAAGCTTCTTCATCCCTTTTGTTATTTTTTTTTTTTATGAACTATGCTTAATTAAAGACATGCATGATTGATTCAAACTTTGAAGGGTTATTTAAAATAGGCATGAGTTTATATTTGCACATTAGTGACTTCTTGAAATCTCTAGAATAGAAAGACAAAACACAATTCTTTTAATTCACAATATGAAATCATGCTATTTTATGAGAATCAATTATCCGGAAAATGAATTAATCGTTAGTTGCCTTAAATTTGTCTACCCATTACTAAACCCGACAATGCTTCTAAGGTTCATCTAAAATAGCAAAAATAAAACCTTAAACATACAAGTTAAATGTAAAAGATAAAATAGAGGAGAGAGTTAAATGGGATCAGCCCATTTTTAAGAGACAGACTGCATCGGGCTCGGCCCAGAATTCTATTTGGATCTGGGCCACTGTTGGGTTTCGGCCCAGCAGTTTTATTTTTTTGTCGGGCTGCTGCTGCTCTGGGTCACTGCTGGGCTTCGGCCCAGCAGTCTCCTTTTATATTGTTCTGGACTGCTGTTGGGCTGACACGGAAGAGGTTTCGTTGGGCTTTTAGCCCAACGCCGAACGCGGAAGGAGGCGAGTCTCTCGGACTCGTATGCGATGGTCATGCATAAAAAATGAAAGAAAAAGATTAGTATGATGAGGATTTATGAGACCTATACTTCAAGTATATATAAAAAAAGAAAAAAAAGCAACAACCGAAACTTAGATAAAAAAAAGCATCACGTAAATAATGGCAGCCTAGATAAATTTAAATGACTAACGGAATAAATCCCAGCCCAATAACAGAACATAGAGAGAGGCAAGCCATATATGATGTAAAATTTAAAGCAGACCAGTGGCCAGTGGGTTGTGTATGCAGGGTCAAAACGCAAAAAGAACAAAACCAGAAACTGAAATATGTTCTGCCCGTATCCTTTTCCAAGGGAGCTGTTGGTTTGTAAAAAATTGAGGATCATAGGCAAAGCAAAGAAAGGGGCAAAAGACATTTTCAGTACTGGGGTTGAAAAGAATTTAAGATCTAGGATGTCATATATCGTCGGGTAATTAGAACCTAAGCATTCCTCAATCTACACCCATTCTACAACAACACTACTGAGCTTAATTCAAAGAACACACAACAAAGGCTGGTACTATCACCACTTGAACCTAGAGAGAATATGAAAACATGGCATAACAGAGTAGTGTCATGAAGGTCGAATCACGTCTGATTGGATCATATAGGATTGCTAACTTCTCAATATCCTATATTCTCCATTAAGTGTGAACTATTCAATTTAAAGCTTTTTCTTGCCAGGAGTTGCTACATCTACAAACGTGACAATACTATATGTTGTTAACTGATTAACCAACACCTTATGATATATAACACTAGAAAATTTTCTCTACCTTTTTTGTTTTTCTTTTTAACAGGTAGCACTTCTTTACCACATCCCTCTCAAACTTCAGATTTCAATTCCCAAAAAAACATCATCAAACTAACATCAATGACTAAAGCCAGACCATATATTTTCGACAATAAACCAAACTGCCTGATCACACAATGAAGGGAAGGAGCTAAGCTGAGTTAACCAAGGTGATATTATTGCTTAGCTACTATCAAACATACATGGATAGTTAGGCATATCAAACAAGACACATTAAAAGACTTAGAGAAGCAGATTGACAGAAAACTTAACCTTAACAGAATTTCCAACTCATGGGATACACTCACGCATTTAACAGACTTCCAACACGAGTTTAGACTATTCTACCACATAACACAGAATAAGGTTTTGACCAGTAAATACACGAAGGGAATGTGAATTAATCAATCAATGCATAAGGCAAAAATTCTGGAACACATAGAACACTCACGAACTCATACTTTAGACGACATGCAGCCAGAAAATATAAGCAGAGCTTCCTCGTAATACTTCAACAGCATGATTCAAACGCAACACAAAAGAAAACAGAATCCCAAATTAACCAAACTAAAAAACAGTAGTCATATTTCATTTTTTTTTTTTTGCCACAATCTCAAACGGAAGACAGAGCGAATAAAGGTATTGGGTTTACCTCTCGCGGGTGCAGCGAAGCGGGAGCGGGGTCTTCGATTCACACTCGAACACTTCAAAACTCGATTCCCAAAGATAAAAGGACTGATAGAACTGAAATTTTGCTTAGGAGGTTTTTTTAGCGACAAAAACGAAAGCTTCAATTTCTATAGATTTTTTGGGGGCTAAAGAACTCAATTTTTCAAGGGATTTTGTATGGCTCCGAATTTCCTCCTCCGGAATCTCTTCCTCCCTCCTACTGACTTGGGAAAACATTATTTATAACATCAATCTTAGGTTTGAACTAGGGTTTTCGTCCGAAAAGGAAGAGAGAGAGAGGAGCGGGGGGGACAAGACGAATAGGGGAAGTGGGGGTTGCAGAAGAAGGGAGCGTGGGGAACAAGGGTAACGTGGGTGTGTGTCAGAGGTGAGTGGGAGGTCACGTGGGGGGTATGGGAGAGAGAAACAGTGGGGTGGCGATGGGAGGATGGGCGACGGCTTTAGGGTTTGGGGTAAAGGGAAAGGGAAGGGGAAGGAAGGAAGCGTAGGCGAAAGGGGATGAGGGGGATGGCCGGAGATGGAGGCGGTGGTGAGGAAGTGGGTGGCGACGGAGAAGATGAGGAGGAGAGAGGAGGAGAATGATGAAGGTGCGGCGGAAATGAGGAACAAAAAAAAAATGGGAAACCTTTTAGGGTTTCCTTATCACCAACGAAAATGGGCTGGACCCGGTCTATTTGTGGACCGGGTCGATTTTTAGACCGGGTATCGAAAGAATGGGCTAGTGAATTAAAAAAATGACTGATCTAAAATTTTGGGACAAAATTATGGGCTAGTCCAAAATATTTAGGAGTTAGTCGGACTTTGATTTGGGGTGCGGTAAGTCAAAATACGGACCGAGTGCACGAAATAGTTTGGCTTCTAAATTTAAATAAAAGGCCTGTTTAAACAACTTGTGTTGAAATATTGCTCAATATGAAATATGCAATCCTTAATGCTCAGATAAAAAAATGGCGTTGCCATAGTCGTGCAATAATATTTCGAAAAATCCGTAATAAAATAAACACTATTATTTAATTATGCAAAGATAAATGCGATGCGTGTGCCTGAGCTGGTAAAATGCCGAAATGATAAAAAATTGCGAATTATAATAATAGTAATAATAATAATAATAATAATAATAATAATAATAATAATAATAATAATAATAATAAATGCGATAATAGTAATAATAATAATTGATAGAATAATGCAATGACGGTATTGATAATAGGCTAATAATTATAGTAAACATAATATATATTTATTTTATTTTCTCAAAAATATTAGAAGCACAAATAGGTATTTCAGGAGGAGAGGCGGGACAAAATTGGGTGTCAACACATGTCAATATTTATTACAATATACCTCCCTGATTAGGCTTTGAGATATCATGGATAATCTCTTGGGCCAGCATGACATTTCTGTGATCAATCTACCAGCAACAAAACCACTCTGATTTTTTGAAACAGGCTTATCAAGAAGAGGTTCAGTCTTGAAACAAGTATCTTAGATATTATCTTGTTAGATACATTGCTTAAGCTGATAGGTCTGAAATCATTAAAGGATGCAGGGGAGTCTATTTTAGGAATAAGTCCCAGACATGTATGAGTATAGAACTTAATAATCCCTTTTATTCCATCACAAAGTCAATGACTTCCTTCTTAATAATATTCCAACACTGTTGATAGACATCCCATTGAAACCATCTGGGCCAGCACCGCTTTCAGTGCTGATACTAAAAATTGCACCCTTAATCACCTCTTCATCAGGCATTTTGATAAGGTTTTGATTTTCCTCCGGGATAATAATAGATGGAATGCAATTGAGCACATTATTACCCTTAACAAGCTGATTCAGATTGAAGAAGTTTTTATAGTGTCTAACAGCAG